>NW_020862445.1:0-156843 GCF_003713205.1 Coffea eugenioides | reverse complement strand
TCGTAAGTTCCGGATCGCTATAGATAGTTCTAGTCTGCATCGTGAGTCCTGGCGAGAGCTGGGCAGGCAGTCCGCTCACCCCTTTGGTTCGCCTTAGGGGAAAGTGGGGCTGTTACAGGAATCACTTGTAATTTGGTTTTATTTCGAGAGATTCATCATGAAATTTTCTGTTAGGAAACATAGTTTCTTACTTTTTTCAAACAAATGGAGAGTCATCCAAACAAATTTTTGCAATTAAGCGGGCCCACACTGGGGCAAATTTTTATTGTGAGATTTCACAAAATAAGCCCACACTGGGGCAGATTTTTTGTAATACATTTGAGAATTTCGAATCAATCACGCTGCTCTTTTCATGAGTAGTAGTTGCATTAATTTTCAAAATAAGAAATTCAAGTGCATATTGTACTTTGGTGATCCCCCTGTGCAGGTATTCATGGTTGAACATGATGAAGAAGCATCCAGTGATGTGGAAGGCCGATACTGGAAAAAATGAAACAAGAAGAAAGAAGAAAAAGACCCTACACTGGGGCAAATTTTTGTTGAAAAGATTCCCTCGAAAAGATCAAAAATAAATCAAAAATAAATCAAAAATAAAAAATCTGAAAAATCAGGAAAAATCAAATTCAATTTCTTGTTTCTTGGAAAATCAAATTAAATTCTTGTTGGCAATGTCTCAACATACGCCGCGCACCCTTCTATCCCTCTCTTTTTTGACAATCACACTTAATTTTTTTGACCAATTCTCACGGCCGGCTCGGGTGTTATCCCACTGACCAATCATCAAGGCAGGCTCGGGTTCAATCCTATTGACCGATTCTCAAGGCAGGCTCGGGTGTTATCCCACTGACCGATTCTCAAGGCAGGTTCGGGTTTAATCCCACTGACCGATTCTCAAGGCAGGCTCGGGTGTTATCCCATTGACCGATTCTCAAGGCAGGCTCAGGTTTAATCCCACTGACCAATTCATCACACTGGGGCAAATATTTGGATAATTTCCCACTGACCAATTCATCACACTGGGGCAAAGTTTTGGATAATTTTTCAAGTAAATCTTATGCAGTTTCTTCATACATGCCAGCATTTCATTTTTGCATCGCCGCTAGCCGTGAGTCAGTCCCACTAGTGTGCATTTCATTTTACATTGCCGCTAACCGTGGGTCAGTCCCACTAGCGTGCATTTCATTTTACATTGCCACTAGCCGTGGGTCAGTCCCACTAGTGTGCATTTCATTTTCATCGCCGCTAGCCGTGGGTCAGTCCCACTAGTGTGCATTTCATTTTACTTTGCCACTAGCCGTGGGTCAGTCCCACCAGTGTGCATTTCATTTTACATTGCCGCTAGCCGTGGGTCAGTCCCACTAGCGTGCATTTCATTTTCATTGCCGCTAAACATGGGTCAGTCCCACTAGCGTGCATTTTATTTTCTTTGCCGTTAAACATGGGTTAGTCCCACTAGCGTGCATTTCATTTTCATTGCCACTAAACATGGGTCAGTCCCACTAGTGAGCATTTCATTTTCATTACCGCTAAACATGGGTCAGTCCCACTAGCAAACATGAGTCAGTCCCACTAGCGTGCATTTCATTTTCATTGCCACTAAACATGGGTTAGTCCCACTAGTGTGCATTTCATTCTCACTGCCACTAAACATGGGTCAGTCCCACTAGTAAGCCTTTTATTTTCATTGCCGCTAAACATGGGTCAGTTCCACTAGCATGCATTTCATGTTCATTGCCGTTAAACATGGGTCAGTCTCACTAGCATGTATTTCATGTTTCATTGCGCCACTAAACATGGGTTAGGCCCACTAGTGAGCACTTCATTTCTTATTCGGGTCAGTCCCATTTAAATTTCCTGTTCGGGTCAGTCCCGATTTTAAATTTTCTGTTCCGGATCAGTCCCGATTTCAAATCCCTGTTTCGGGTCAGTCCCATTTAAATTTTCTGTTCGGGTCAGTCCCGATTTAAATTTTCTGTTCGGGCCAGTCCCCATTTTTAATTTCCTGTTGGGGTCAGTCCTCTTTTAAATTTCTTGTTGGGGTCAGTCCTTTTTTAAATTTCTTGTTCGGGTCAGTCTCATTTTTTAATTTCTTGTTGGGGTCAGTTCCCTTTTAAATTTCTTGTTTGGGTCGGTCCCATTTTAAATTTCCAGTTCGGGTCAGTCCCGATTTTAAATTTCCTGTCTTGGGTCAGTCCCAATTTTAAATTTTTGTTTGGGTCAGTCCCAATTTTAAATTTCTGGTTCGGGTCAGTCCCATTTTAAATTTTTCGTTTGGGTCAGTCCCATTTCAAAATTTTGACAGGATCAGTCCTCATTTCAAAAGCGTCAGTTGTTTGAGTAGTTTGCAACTGAATAACACAAGTATTTGGTGTCTACTTCTTTGTCTCAAGTTTTCTAAAACTCAGACAAAGAGGGGCAAACTGTAGACACCAAATTTTTGGGATGTATTTTCAAGTAATGAAATCTGGTTTGGCTAATGGGTCTGCGAGCAGCTCATGGCTGTTTCTTTTGATTCCCTTTGTGCATGACTTGGGTTGAAAAATCATTGGGGATGCAAAGGATAAGATTGGGCCTTAATGATACAATGTATGTTTGTTTGTTAGGTGAAAAATGTTGGCTATTTGGTTTTCATTATTTGCGTTTAGCATGATGCTGAAAAATGAAAGTTGCAGCTAGTTTGGTTGCTAAAAGGCTTCATCAATCGCTGAAACCTTTCTGTTGCAGAAAATTTTCTTCGAGCTTGCATGAAAGCTTCATAAGCATTTGCATATTTTTCTGTTATATTTTCGGTTGTTGGATGTGGAAGTAATTGGCTTGGCTTCTTAGTTTAAAGCTTAGATAAATCTCCACTTGGGAAATGGAACTGCAGCTGGCGTTCATTTTGATAACAGAAGTTTTTGCCGTAGCCTTTTGCCTGGATTTTACATGGGAAATATTCCAAAAAATTGCTCTTTGGCCCCCTAAGTCTCCCTTTGTTTCACCATGGCCCAAATAGATTAAAAATCAATCAAATTGGCCCCTCAAACTTCTTTAATTCATTCAATTCGGTGCTTGTTGGTTTCAATTTGACTAATATGGGCTGTTTAGTTTATTTGAATACCTTGAGTGATTCAATTTCCTGTTTATCTCCGTTTCTTGTGATTATTTGTTAATTAAAGTGATGCCTTGATCCTTTCTTTGTTTTTGGAGGATAAATAAATAAATTCATTTCATTAGGGCCCCAACTCAAGGGAGGTACACTCTATTCCTTATTTTTGCTTTAATTGACCCTATGTGTACTTATGTGATTTATGTGTTTAATTGCATTCCTTTTGAATGTTTTCATTTTATTTATTTATTAATTCGCTTTATTCATTTTAATTTCGTATATTTATTTTAGTTCATTTTGATTATTTGAAAGGCATTTAAATGCCAAGTTGTAATAGTTAGGTTTATTTTATTTGTCTTCATTTCTCCCCGTTAGATTGTAGTAGGACCCCTCAAATGTAATAGCTAGAGTTTTATTCGCTTTCTTTTCGCTTGTATGATTTGCATGCTTACGTGCTATGTGTTACCGCTTTCTTAGGGCATTGCATCAAGATATCATGTGTGACAGCCCCACCTCACCCTAAGGCGAACCAAAGGGTTCGGCGGACCGCCTGCCCAACTCTCGCCGGGACTCAGTCAAACCTCCATCAAAACTGCAAGAATCAAAACGAAATGGAAGGGCCGCCGCCATGCAGGATCCAACCAAGTACAAGGAAACTTTGTTCGCCATGAAAGTAGGTACATTCCCGAATACATATGTTATATAAACATGAGGAAACACTTCAAAATCTACATATTAGTAAGTTTACAGATCCAAAAAAAAATATTGTATTAAGATACATTTAGGGTTTTCCATACATCGAGGAGCTACACAGAAGAAGATTAAAACTAGCTTAACTCATGCTTCAAAATATCAGAGTCTCCAAAAGGTGGTTTCCTGTAAGGAAAACAAGGATAACGGAACGGGGTGAGCTAGAAGCTCAATGAGGTACCAAAATAATAACAGTCAAGAACCAAGGAACTTCATGGTCAATTAATCACATAGGTGTATCAAATAAGGAGGTGAGCAAAATAACTTAGATAGGAAGGATATATGTGGCTCTCAGGAGCCAAATCCCCGTTGCAGTACTTGATCCGACTACGTTGACCCTCCGTCAACTTTCAAACAAGGAAACCAGTCCAGTAGAACACCACTTTAACGCCAAATCCCGTTCACCAAACATACCCACTTACCGGGCCCGAACGGCAAATAGAAACAGGAATGGTAATACTCGAGTATACCGGAATCAAGAGTCTCAATACTCAAAGATTCCAAAAAAACAGGCACCCACGGATTGTCAATTTACTCGACCAAACCCTTGCATGGCTCGATTTAATTAACTCCCCATGAGGTTGAGCTCAGGTTTAACAAGAAGGTCGTTGGACACACTTCCAAATGACATTATAACAAGTGCAGGTAACAGGCTCAAGTTCATAACAAGTACAAGTAATAGATTTCAGTTTGTACAACACAGGCAAGAGAACGAGTGTGATAAAGTACACCCTCGTCTCTATCAAACTAAACAGGATTCATAGTCATTCATGTCATAGATTTCAAGTACAGATAACTCAAATAGCGACAATGCAAGGGAGTGGTACACTCACCAGTTCAAATAAGGATAACTTCAAAAGTTTCCTTCCCAAGTGTGGCTTTAACCGTCGGCACCTCCTAGAACAATCAAGGTAAACACTTAAGACTCGACTCCAAGACCTAGTATGGAATTCGCAAGTGAGACTCGGTTACGAGCCATATGCCTAGTCAAAAGAACCATTAATGCAAAGCGAAGAGGTGACCTCAGAGTGAAAAGGTAACAATTAGTCTTAAAGGCATGAACAACCTCAAAGCCCTACCGACAATGACTGACCAAATCCAAATTGGAAGTAGCTAATGAAAGTAAGATCAATACTAGGAAAATAGGATTTTCCAGTTTGCACAACCCTATAAGAAAAATCATATCTCAAGTTTTGTAAGTCCAAAATTGATAAAATTTATACCGTTGGAAAATACATTCAAAGGGCTATAACTTTCCAGAAAACACTACCATTGTAAGATTCAAGACAGAACAGGTACAATATTTCAGTCAATTTTGAAAAATCACCATAAATTTCACAGACTGAAACAGGGCCTGAAATTTATGTAGTTTATATCCCTATGAATCTAGTTTAAAACGCAACAAACGGAACTCAATTCCAACATTCCTACATCAAGATATAGCAAATTTCCCGAGACTGTGCAGAAGCTCCGCGAAAATTTTGACAGCATTTCCCTTGTCTTTCTTTACTTTCCAACCAAACCTCAACATCCACAAATCACAAGCTATCAAACACCTTTAATTAGAGCCACCATAAGGCTCGAATACGAGTCGTAAACCAAATCCACATGTCACTAGAATAAAATCATATGGAACGTATAAGTGCAAAATCAAACTAGGACATATGCGGAAACGAAGTTTAGGTTGGAAAACAAAAGGCAGATTTGCTGTTGCTTAGCGGAATTACCACAACTGAAGCTATCCTTGTCGGATTGAGGTGTAATTTACACTGTTTCGAAGCTAAGAGAAAGGGCTACAATGTTGAAGAAGGCCACTCAGTCCAGTTGGCAATGTATCTAGGTCAAATTTACCAAAACAACCCCAGATTTTCCAATTTGAAGTTTACTATAAAATGCAACCAGCAGTCCTGATTCATTCACTCATATCTCAGCACCTACGACTCCAATTCAAGTGATTCCAAAGCCATATGAACGCTAAGATACTAGGCTATAAATGTTAAGAAGACATCAAAACCAGTAGTATTCCCAGTCAACCTAACCAATTACCAAAGCTGATTATCAGTTTCGGACAGAAACAGGGCATTAGGGGTATTTCAGTCTTTTCATAGGTTACATTGCTCCGATTGAGCTGAAATTTTGTAGGCAACTATAAAACTTCATTCTATACAACTTTAATGTTTTAACATTAAGCTAATTCGGCCTCTTACATGCTCCAATAAATTCGGACAGAACAGGCCTGTTTGAAACCCTAACCTGGAAATTTTGCCCCAAACCAGAATTTTTACACAATCAACCATTTCCAACATATATCAACTCCATTTTACACAATAACTAACCAACAATCCATGATTAACCAACAATAAACATATGCAATCAGAAAAATCAAGCATAAAATAAAAATCCATCAATCTTCACCACAAGTCATGAAATCATCCAAAAAATCACTTATTCAACTACCACAAGGCACCAATTTAGCATTATCATGAACAAGAAAGAATTTCTTGGCTACTCACCTTACCAACCCAAGAAAGGAAGCAACTTAGCACCTTAATCTTCGAAACCACTTGATAACCAACCTTGCAACCACTAGACTAGGGATTTTTATGGAGAGAATCCAAGTTTAATCGGTTCGATTTGAGGATTAAGCAAGATTGGAAGCCAAAGAGTTGAGAGTTTTCTTTTCTTTTCTTGTGGAGAGAGTCGGCCAAGAGAGGGAGAGAAATGATAAATTTTTGGTGAATTTTGGGATTATTTGGTAAAGTTGGCCAATTAGTCAAAGTCCAAGATGAAATAGGGAGGTGACACTTGTCACCTTAATTAATGCATGGCTATCCTTTTGTCCCTCTCACACCAATTCATCTAGTAACCTCTAGTTATCCCTTAACACCTGCTAAATTAATCCCGGTATACGAAACTTAATCTAACTGGCCGAATTTTATCGAACTTACCGCACTAGTGGGTCTCACATCCGGTATATACTCTTAAAAGCTCATGAACTAACTTATACTAGAAAAATACTTTTAAAAACCCTATTTACTCATAAACTTATTTAGAAAATTTTTTCCTAATAAAGAAATTGCATAAAAGGCGTGTAATTAAATAAAATAAAACCCTAGAAAATACGAAAATTTACGAGTTCTCACATCATGACTATGTGTTATGTGTTTATGTGATATTATGTGTTTACTTTCTTTATTATGTTTTTATGAGATTATAATTAACGTGTGACGTTATCACACTCGTCCAACGCTAGTTGTGGCCCTTTTCCCGAATCCACACTAGTCCAATGCTAGTCGTGGCTCTTTATTCCCTTTTTTCTCACTAGTCCAATGCTAGTGAGAATTCACAGACATGGGCTAGTCCAATGCTAGACCCTTAGAAGCCCATTCGAGCGTTAGATCATGATTAAATCACTTCATCTCATGCATGTTTTTTCTACTTTTAGGGTTTTTTATCATTTTTTGCATGACATTCCCCTTATATGTATAGCCCTTATCCCATATTTTCCCTTATATGTATATTCCTTCCCCCTATGTATGATACATAACATTAGATTTGCATTTCATTTAAGAATTAGAATTAGGATAGTACATTTGCTTGATTAGATTAGGGAATGCCTCTTGGATATGGGATATGGACGAGTTTGGCTTTCTAGCCTTGGCACGCTCGTATTCCCTCTATTAAAGGGAAAATTGAGTCACGAACATTAGTTCCCCGTACCCGACATGATGCACTCCCTTAAGACATGTATATTTGTATAATTTCTTTTCTTTTCTTAGAGTCTCATATTTTTGCATTATTCGTGACTTCTTCGAAGAGTCTTCACTGGGCGTCACAATTAATGTGATTGGTACCAATTGAGCTTTGAAGCGATATTTTGGCTCCTCGATACCCTCCTAGGTCTAGGGTATGCATTCATATAGTACATCCAAATGTGATAAATCTTTAGGTTAAAATAAGAAAATCTTGGACTAAATCGCGCAACTAACCTTGGCTAGGTTGAAAGGGTCCTTGGATTTTATCCTTGCCTTCCCTTTCTTCAAATGTGACTCCCGAATCTTTTTCTCTGATTTTCGTAGATTTGGAGTCGTTTAAAAAGGGTTTTTCTACTTTTTCTTTAAAATTCGTTTTTAGGTGACTTGATACACCTTAACTCTATACCAAGTGGCGACTCCGATTTTTATTTCAAAAACCCTTTTTAAACTATAATTTGGGCCCAAATCGTCACACTTTCAAACCCCATTTAGGCCCATTTTCTTTTTAAATCAAAAATCATTTTCCAATCAAAAAGTTGAATAAAAATTTCATTTTTCTAAACTCGTTATTTATTTTTCTTTTATTTTAAAAATGGGGCGCTACAACCATATGCTAATCACTAAGAGTATAAAGTAGACCCGATGAAGGGTTCTTATACAAATCACCAAAACAAGAAGAAACATCTTAAACGTCCAGCTAAGACACTCGAAAACTATCCATACTAGTGGTGGTGCCAAAAGGGTTCCCCGCGTCGTCCCCTCTTAAGGAAAACAAAGGGAAAGGGGTAAGCTAGATGCTTAGTAAGTAAACAGGGGTAAAAGCATAATTTTCACATTAATACGAACAATTACATCACAAAGAGATCAAATGGAAAGTACAAAATAACAACACAAGTTAAGGATACAGGTTGGCTCCAAAGCCAAATCATGTGCCCCGTGTGATCTCCTGTCGACACTCCGTCGACTACAAATAATTATCCGTAGAGAACTCCACATGTACTCCCACCGTACACCTTATCACCCTTACTGGCCAGTCACCTCACAAAATGGCTCGAGCAAACGAAACGAAATTTAACTCGGTTCATAGAAACACAAACTTGGTGACCTTAAGACTAGATTGGACTAGCTTCGACCAAGCCCCGGCTGGCTCGAATAGTCCGTCTAGGTATTGAGATCGGGCCCCACAAACGTCACCCCGAACTACAAGCTCAAGGGGTTCAACATCAAAATAATTCATATATATACATCTCATAGATAAACACAGGTGCAAATTAGGGTTTAGGTCGAGTGCGATCAAGTACACCCCCGCCTAAGTACCCTCTCATTCACATCTAAGTACATAAGCAAGTTATACACAAAACGACCTGAATACTTACTCAAAGATCAAGTATAGCAAAAATGTGAAGATCACGTCACGTATCCCAACTAGTAGGCCCCACTGGCACCGTCTAGCCCGTCACCGTCTGAAATAAAAGATTGCACCACATTACCACACAAATGACTACTAAAATGCATAAATGAAGCGAAACGGCAAAACAGACACACACGCGCGCGGAAATGGTGAACGGAAGCGGAAACGGCCGGCAAACGGAAATGGGCAGATTTGCCGTCCCAAACTATTTTGATGACAAGTTAGGCTAGGAATGTCGGATTAAGGTGTATGAGCCACCGTTTCGAAGATAAGAGAATGAGTTACAACTTTCATGAAGGCCCTGTAGTCCAGGTAGCAAGGTAACTAGGGCAAAAATGCACAATACAGTCCCAGCCGTTACAAATTAGGTTACCGAACAGGCCCTGTTTGAACGGCCATAACTCATGACTCACAGATCGGAATTAACAAATTCCAGAGGAGTTACAAAGCTCATTTCTAAGGCTATAACTTTTGTGTTTTGACAAAAAGCTGAATCAGGACAGAGTATAGGGAAAAATGGGTCCAAAGTTCCTGTCAGAACTGTCCAACTTCAAAGGCAGTTCTGACACCCGATTTTGTTTTGGGTATAACTCGAGCTACAGAACTCGGATATGTACTTTATACCATTTTGAAGATGAAACAAATTTCTACAAGTCTTATGAAGAACTAAACACCCAGTTCCTTCGTTATCAATGTGAACTGAGCACGGTCAGAAACAAAAACCACAAACGTCACCAAATCCACAGTTTTGCATAGCTAGTAGTGTTTTCGTCATAACTCAGGATCTACTGATCAGATTAGTCTGAAATTTTGCAGGCACAACAAAAACTTCAGAAACTACAACTTTCATGTTTTGGGAAAACCCTGAATCAATATGTAGCACAAAGAAAAATAGAGCCAATGTTCGGATTCTGGGCTGCCCTGTTTTCCAGATTGACCGGTTTCGCGCGCCGCAACCGCACAGTCCGTTTCTATGATTCTCATGCAAGCTTTCTAACCAAATTCCTACCAAATAAACACACACTTACCAGCTCCTAATAGCTCCACAAAAACCCGAAATCCCTCTCCCAACTCAACCTCAAACCTAACAACTACTAAGCATTTCCTATGCTCTAATCATACAAGTTTTATTAACCCCCAAACTATCTACTCAACCCCTAATCATCTAAGCCTTAACTCAACCAAACTAACTTCCCTTAGAACTAGGGTTTCAAGGCCAAATCTGATTTTGCTAAGAATCAACCATACAAGTGAAATTAACACATCAAAGACTCCATTTACAAGCCAAACAATCAACCAAATCAACTTGAATAACCATGGAGCAAGAAACCCTAATTCTTCCATAGCCTTAACCAAAATTTGGGCAGCAATAAACCACTAAAATAAACCATTAAACTACACCATAATCACCACATAAACCATACAAATTCATAATTACAACAAAACATCACTTCACAAGGTTTCAAGATTTAATCACCAAGAGTTAACTTTCAAATCAAATGATTTACCTTCAATCAAGCCTTGTTGATGATTAAACCACAACAATCAAGTAGCAAAGATGTTGTCTTAAACTCCAAGATCAAGATGGAAGCTAGAAGAAGTTGAACTTGGAAGAACTTTTCCTTCCTCTCTTGCTCTTGCTCTCGGCCCTCCCTCTCTCTCTCTCTCTTTGGTTTTATTTTGTTTTGCTTCTTATGATTATCTTGTAAATCCTATGATATATAAGCTTAGTCAAAGCCTTGGAAGATATTTTCTACTACCACCAATCACACAAAAGTTGACATTTTGCTCCTTAGCCCTTACACCTTTACTTTCTCTTTCTTACACTCTTGCCCAAACATATATAGTAAGTTTTCAATTAACTCCATAGGATATAAACTTAATCTAGTCTAAAACTCTTAACCACACTTAATTACTTCACTAATCACCCTCCTATATTAATCACCTATACTTAAACATACTTTATCGCACATAAAAATAATTAAACAACAACCTTTTTGTCAAAGGCTAAATTAGGGTTTTAAACCCAACTTAGGACTTCTAATAAATCATAACACTAGAGTTTTTCTAGTTTAGGGTTTTCTAAGGTTTTAAACTTACTTAACCTATATAACGAAAACACACACTAGCATAACTACAACTCGAACTTATGATTACTACAAAAACTAGGGTCTCAATTCCTAACCCAAATTAGGGTTTTCTAATAAATTAGCACAAAATAGAACAAAATACTTCTTAATTCACATATATCGAAAACAGGGACTAACCGGGGTCTCACACCTATCCTCGCTTTCCACGTGATTACCAGGGTTTCCAGGGTTGGGATTAGGGTTTTGACCTTGTTGCTCCTCCACATGAGCCAACAAGTCGGTCATTCATTGAATGGTTGCGGCCACTTGCACATTCGGATCAACCCTAAGTTCAGGGTTTGGTTCGGACGTGGTTCCCCTAGTACCCCCTTTAGTCGTGGGTTGCCTAACTCCGCGACCACAACCACGTCCACTACGGGTGCCTTCCATGGGATTTAGTCGATCTAGGGTAACACGTAAATATAACATTAAAGATAACGGTAAACGTAAGTAAGGAGCCAAAGATCTTCACAATCAGAACATATATATATCACACAACAGTGTCAAACAAGTCACACATTAACAGTCAGGCGAATACAAACAAAGAAATTCCATGAGATAACGGCGTCATCAAAAGTTATATATACAGAGCTAGTCCAAACGTACAAAAACGGCTAGCTAAAGGTTCTTTCCCTGATCTACTGTCCCCCATGGAATCAAAAGTAGTTCAAAAGAGTGCTAGCCTAGTTCCCTACGGAGGCCACAGACTCTCCCCCTTGGCTAGAACTAGGGGTACTCCCTTCTCCAGGTGTATCGTCACTAGGAGCCTCCACTTACGTGTTGGCGCCAATCACACCTTGGATTAGCGCCTCACACTCGTTAAAAATGCTGCCGGAATGGTCTCTAACCTCTCGGACGACATTAGTCAGACGATGGTTGACCCCCTGCAACTGCTCTCTAAGAGCATTAGTTCGTTCTTGCACCATAGCTATGTCTTCTCGGAGCTCCCCTATCCGGTACGCTTGCATCCTCATGATTCCTCTCCGCCTAAGCATCTCTGCGTGATCCTTGGCGGCAGCTCGTCTAAGCCTCATCCGTTCGCCTAGCACCGCCACAACCACATGATCGACGTAAGAGTGGTTCCGGCAACGGTTACAACGACGAGCCCGACTAGCGGTATACCAAAGCCAGATCGGACCTCCCGGCCTTTCTTGATAATCGATAACGTGAGGGCGTCGCTGAGGCTGTTCACTCCCGCCCTCTCCACTTGCTCCAGCCATGGCCTACAAAAATAGCAAAAGGGTTCATATCTTAGACAACGTAAGTATAATCACACTTAACGGTACCTTAACACTTCCCTCACAGGTCCTAAGGAACAAAAGTCAAGCTTGCCTAAGTCATTCCTAACCTAGGCTCTGATACCACCTGTGACAGCCCCACCTTCCCCTAAGGCGTACCAAAGGGGTTAGCGGACTGCCTGCCCAACTCTCGCCAGGACTACTAAGCCGGTTATATACAATCGAAAATGTTCCGGAAGATATTAGCGTGCTCAAACGATTCAAAATTCGCGAAACGAAAAATGGAAAATCGGAGCCGCACATGAATAGTGCCGGCCAAGTCACAATCCGGCCGAAATCTGGCCGGATTCTTGGCTTGATTGGAGGCAGTGACCAACTGCCCGGATTCCAAAATTGCAAGACAATTCGGCCAGCAATTTGGCTAAGATCTGGCCGGATTCTCGGCCGGATTCCCCTATGCCTTTCCCGCCAAAAATTTTCTTTTGTCGTTCAAAATCTGATCCTGTCCGAAACCCAACCGATTACCAACAAATCATATAAACCTTGAAATTGAACCTTTACAAACCTAAAATAACACATGAA
This sequence comes from Coffea eugenioides, assembly GCF_003713205.1. Classification (NCBI taxonomy): domain Eukaryota; kingdom Viridiplantae; phylum Streptophyta; class Magnoliopsida; order Gentianales; family Rubiaceae; genus Coffea; species Coffea eugenioides. The sequence continues at coordinate 143,890 of NW_020862445.1, read as the reverse complement.
CATTACCAAACACGTTTATACACGTATAGTTGCAAATTTACAACTCAAAAGGAAATGTTGAATCAAAATACACTTAAGGTTTTCCAACCATCGAGGAGCTATACAAAAGAATATTAATCTAGCTCAACTCGGCTTCAAAACCAAGGTCTCCCAAAAGTTATTCATCTCCCTGTAAAGAAAACAAAGGCAATAGAGTGAGCTCATTGAGGACCATAAGTCATTTTTTGTTTCTAATAATGGTCAATTGGTGACTTATGGTAGCTAACTAGTAGGTTTTATGGAAGATGTTATGGCTTAGAGTGGAGTTAGCTAAATTTCTGATTTTTGTGGGAATTTTTCTGTTTTCATATGATGGTTATGGTTGGCCTTGAATTGATGGATCTAAATTGTGTTAAATGGATCCCTTGTGTACTAATTGCGATTGTTTGCGGAAAAATTTCGGTTTTGTGCGGAAATTCCAGTTTTAGGGTTCCAATTTACCCTGTTCTTCCCGGTTCTTTTTGACTAGGTTATAGGCCGAATTAGGCTTAGCACAAAACATAAAAGTTGTAGGAAATGATGTTTTATAGCTTTCTGTAAAATTTCAGCTCGATCAGAGCACCTTAACATGTGAAATGACCGAAATACCCTTGACTGCCCATAAGCCCTATTTTCGCGGACAGTTTTCTGTCTTCGTGGGAATTTCAATTTTTGACTCTGAAAATGCATGATTTAGCTTTGGAGACCTTCATAATAAATGTATGTATATGTCTTGTCTTCGAAACGCCATAAGATACACCTCAATCGGACTTCGGTAGACTGAGTTATTGTCATTTAATCATAGTGTGGTTAACTAGTCTGATTGTGAGATGCTGGTTCTGTAATTTGAAATTTTGACCTAGATACACTATGAAATGGACTAAGTGGTCTTCATCAAGGTTGTAGGCCTTTATCTTAGCTTCAAAACGGTATAAATTTTACCCCAATTCGATAAGTGTAGCTTCGGTTGTGTCTGTTCCGCTAAGAGACGTCAAACCAGCTATTTAGCTTTTGTCCTTAAAACTTGATTTCTAGTCGCATTCCTAGACTTGCTTTGTATTTGGATGAACTTTAGCCTAGTTGAAGGGCTATTGTATTGAGATTTCTTATGTGTTGAATTGGACTGACTTGAGAAAAAATAATGAAGCCATAAATGGCTGGAATATAGCAAAATACAGAGAGCATGCTGCCTAAAATTTTAGGACTACGCAATTCCTTCAAGTAGAGTTGATCTTAGTAAAAATGAAGGGTTTTGAGGGTTGTTTGTAACCCTTGGACCAACTGTTATCTTTTTACTCAAAAGTCATATTTTTATTCTTCTGTATTAGTACTTAACTTGGAAAGGTGTATGACATGTAGTCGGGCCTCATTTATGCATTCCATTTACTGGGTTTGTGGATGTCCGAACTATAATTGTTTTATCTTGATTATTTTAGGGTTTCTTGACGATTAAAGCCACTTTGAGTAAAAAAAACTTTTGAAGTATCTGTACTGGAACCGGTGAGTGTACCACTCCCCTCATTTGTTGCTTAACTTGGTTGCTGCACCTGCAATCTATGATTTGAATGACTGTATCATCTATTTATTCTGTTTGAGATGAGGGTATACTTTATCACACTCATTCTCTTGTCTGTCTGTATGCCTATTTACTGTGTATAATCTGTTATCTGTATCTGAGTCTGTTCGGACGTCGTTTGGAGGCTGGTATCCAACGACCTTTCTGTGACCTCTGAGCTCAACACCTGTGGCTAGTTACTCGAGTCGGACCCGTAAGGGCCTGGTCAATTAGATAACGAACCATGGTAGTTTGATTCTGGGAATCTTTGGGTATTGAGACTCTTGATTCCGGTATACTCGAATATTATCACTTCTATTTCTGTTGAGGTGTTCGGGCCCGGTAGGGGTATGTTTGGTGGACGAAAATTGGTGTAAAGTGGGGTCTACGGATATGTTGGTTCTATTTACATTGACGGAGAGTCAACGGGTTCGGATCAAGTACTACAAATGGAAATCTGGCTCCTGAGAGCCACTTGTATCCTTTCGCTTTGAATCACTGCGTCTAACTACTTTTCTTTATATCTGGTATATGTATCTGATTGGTTAAACATGAAAGGCCATGATTTTACCCCTATATGTTTGGTACCTCATTGAGTATAAGCTCACTCCTTTCTGTTACCTTTGTTTTCCTTACAGGGGACAAACTTGAAAATCACGGTTTTGGAAGAAAAGGGTCAAGCTAGTATATATGTCATGTTGTTAAGCTCTTTTGAAAACGAAGCCCTAACTGTATTTTGTGTAGTATGAATACCTTGGATTGCACTGTATGTTAATTTGTTCAAGACTCCAATGTAAATATATGTATAAGTGTTTAACCTTGTCTATTACATGTATTCCGTTGAGACTATGATTTTATGATTTGGTAAGCATGTTCTTACCTTAGTAGTTTACGATTGTTTATTTTCTTTGGGTCCTATTGCGCGTACTATATTGGGTTTGTGTGAATCGATTCCGTAGTCTTGGCGAGAGCCGGGCAGGTGGTCCGCCGAACCCTTTGGTTCGCCTTAGGGTGAGGTGGGGCTGTCACAGGTGGTATCAGAGCCGCTTCGCGTGGTCTCTGCGCGGAGTGAGGTTAGGCCAAATGGTGTTATGGTCCTGATTTCGTGAATGTGTCTAAGTGCTCGTTTGAGCATAAGCTATGAACCGTGCATGTCATAAGTGTAAAGATCTTTATCATGGGACTTGAGGAAGTTAGGTATGTATGTCGGGTAGGAATCTTTAATATGGATGATTTACTCTTGGGACCGGCCGGCTCGAGTTGTGAATTATCTTATTTGGGATTCTTGTGCCCGGCTACTAAATAGATAAGAGCCTCGGTTAGAAAGGACTTGGGCGAACTAGAAATATGATTCTATGGAACTTCATGTGGTTTGTTCGGGTGTTAGTAAGCATGATTAACCTGGATTAAGATATAAATTGTAGCATTCTCGTAGATTAGGGATGGAGGCCTAGAAGGGAAATAACTTTTCATTAGTTGCTTTTGTGCTTTTAACTTAGTTCGCCTATAGTACTTTTGGATGACCCCACTACCTTCATGGACCTCTTTTGGTTGTATCTAGCTGACTGCTACTGTGTGACTGGTTCGGTACAGTTGTGTGTATATATGCTTTTAATCTGTGTGTACCTCTTGTTACTTGCTTATGGCTATAATTATCTTTAATATTATCTTTACGCCTCGACCTTAGATTGACTTAGATCAATGGAGAGCACTCGTAGTGGACGAGGCCGTGGGCTTGGAATTAGGCAACCCATGTCTGAAAGGGGCACTGAGGAAACCTCGTCTGGACCAAACCCTGAACCTAGGGTTGACCCCAACGTCCAAATAGCTGCTGCCATGCAGCAAATGACTGATTTGCTAGCCCAAGTGGTGCACCAACAGGGTCAAAACCCTAACCCCAACCCTGGGAACCCTGGTAATCAAGTGGAGAGCGAGGACCGGGCCCTCGAGAGGTTCCAGAAGTTTGCCCCACCAAAGTTTATTGGGGGACCCGATCCAGATGTAGCCGAAAGGTGGCTAGAGAAAATGGTGGATATCTTTGCTGCCCTGCACTACACGGAGGAACGGCAGGTGACTTTTGCTGTTATCCAACTGGAAGGGGCGGCCCGTTCCTGGTGGAACGTAATACGACAAAAGTGGGACTGAGAGCAAATGCCCAGGACTTGGGTGAACTTTATGCGGGAGTTCAACGCTAAATTCTTCCCTCCTCTGGTTCAGGAACGAAAGGAGGATGAATTTATCCGGCTTCGTCAAGGGACCCAGACAGTGGCCGAGTACGAGAGCCACTTCACTCGGCTGTCCAAATTCGCGCCCGAACTCATCGTGATCGAGCAACGAAAAATACGGCGATTCGTCCAGGGTCTGAACCTGGAGATCCAGAAAGATCTAGCCGTAGCCCAAATTAACGCCTTCAGCGATGCCGTAGAGAAGGCGCAACGAGTAGAGAATGCTAGGCTGTAGGTGAAAAACTTCCAAGCCAAGAAAATGGGCTTTTCTGGGAGTAGCTCCGAGCAAGCGAGTACAAGTACAACCCTTAAGATTGGAAAGGGAAACGGGGGAGTACGACAACCGGGGGTGTCGCGTGATGTCTCTCAAGCGGACCGGTCTCTGCTACTCGTGGTCCCTGTGGATATTGCGGAGGGCCAAATCATACGGAGGCAAATTGTTGGAAAAAAGAGGGAAAATGTCTGCACTGTGGAAGTGCCGATCATCGGATTGCTGACTATCCAATTCGATTGCGAAAAGGAAAAGGGACCCCGCAACCATCTAAGACTAACCCTGGACAGTCGGAAAAGGAAGGGACTGGATTGAAGGTACCGGCTCGGGTATATTCTTTAGAGCACCATCAGGTCTCAGACTCGTCTGAGGACGTAGAAGGTACGATCCATTGGTTACCTTAGATTTTGATAGATTCCATTGATAAGAAAATTTCGAGGACAAAATTTCTTTAAGGGGGAGAGAGTGTGAGGACCCGTAAATTTTCTTTATCTCATAATATGTTTTTTTTTCTTGCATGCATATTCTTCATGAAACCCCATTATATTGATTTTTCCGAGATTTTTATAAGTAAATATAGTTTTAAAATCATTTTTCATGGTATAAGTTAGTCTTGATAGTTTGAAGTGCGTTGAAGACGTGGGACCCGCTAGTGCGCTAAGTGCGATAAAATTTTGACAATTAATTGAAGTTTGGTATGAAGAGATATTATTTTACAAGGGATTAGGAGATAATTAGAGGATAGTTATCTAGGTTAAGCTTGGTAGACAAAGGGATAAGAATGCACTTAAGAAGGGCCAAGTGTTGCAATCCGATTGGAGGTTGACTTGCCTAACTTTTCTTTAACTTTACTAAAACTCCTATTTTGTCCCAAATCATCTTCATTTGCTATCCTCCTTGGCCGAACTCCACCTTGAGAGAAAAGAAAAGAAAGCTTCAACTATATCTTCCATTTCTTGCACAAATCTTGAAATCCAATCGAATGGCACCTGCTGAGCTTAAGGAGTTAAAAGTGCAATTGTAAGATTTGCTAGAATGGGGGTTCATACATGAGAGCGAGTCCCCGTAAGGAGCTCCAGTGCTATTTGTTAAAAAGAAGGACGGAAGTTTATGGTTATGCAGTGATTATCGAGGGTTGAATGCAGTAACCGTTAAGAATAAGTATCCTTTGCCCCACATTGATGAGTTGTTTGATCAATTACAAGGGGCTGTGGTGTTCTCAAAGTTGGATCTTCGACAAGGGTATTATCAATTGAGAATTAGAAAGGAGGATGTGCCAAAAACGGCGTTTCACAGTCAATATGGGCATTTTGAGTTTGCGGTAATGCCTTTTGGCTTAACTAATGCCCCTGCGGCATTCATGGATTTAATGCATCGGGTGTTTAAACCCTACTTGGATAAGTTTGTGGTGGTGTTTATTGATGATATCCTGGTGTATTCGAAGACAAAGGAGGAACATGAGTAACACTTGAGGATAGTATTGCAAACCTTAAGAGAGCACCAGCTGTTTGCTAAATTTAGCAAGTGTGAATTTTCGCTAGAGAAAGTGGCGTTCCTAGGCCATATCATTTCGAAGGATGGGCTTACTGTGGACTCGGCCAAAGTGGAAGCTGTAGCTAAATGGAAAAGGCCAGAGAATCCTACGGAAGTACGAAGTTTTCTAGGTCTTGCGGGGTACTACCGCCGATTTATAAAGAATTTCTCGAAGATTGCGGGACCCCTAACGAACTTGACAAAGAAACAAGGAAAGTACATTTGGGATGCTAAGTGCGAGAATGGTTTCCAAGAGCTTAAAAGGCAATTGACCATGGCTCCAGTGTTAGCTTTGCCCAATGGGACGGATAGTTATACGATTTATACCGATGCTTCAAGAGAGGGGTTAGGGTGTGTTTTGATGCAAAATAGGAATGTGATTGCCTACGCATCTCGGAAGTTAAAGCCTCATGAACAAAACTACCCAACCCATGACTTGGAGCTTGTAGCTGTTGTGTTTGCCTTGAAGAAATGGCGGCATTATCTATACGGGGTAACATTTGAGGTATACACGGATCATAAGAGCCTTAAGTACCTATTTTCTCAGAAGGAGTTAAATCTAAGACAACGTCGGTGGGTGGAATTCTTAGAGGATTATGATTGCACGATTAATTACCATCCGGGAAAGGCCAATGTTGTAGCGGATGTTCTAAGTCGAAAAGCTCAACTAGCAAGTTCGATAGTGGGAGAGTGGAGCTTATTAGAGGATGTATGTGAATGGAATCCTCGTTTGGAGCCACAGAAAGTGATTTTTGGAAATATTGAGGTGAAATCGACACTGTTGGATCGGATTAAAGAGGGCCAAATGGAAGAACCGACGGTGCAGAAATGGGTAGAAAAGGTGAAGAAGGGGGAGTTACCCAACTTCAACTTAGGTCCTGATGGAATTTTAAGGTTCCGAAGTCGCGTCGTTGTACCTAGGGATGAAGAATTAAAGAAGGAGATTCTGGAGGAATCACACCGCTCTAGGTATACGGTGCATCCCGATAGTGATAAAATGTACAAGGATCTCAAAAGTCTGTATTGGTGGGAGAATATGAAGGCGGAGATCGCCCAGTTTGTGCAAAAATGTCTTACGTGCCAACAAGTGAAAGCTGAGCATCAAAAACCGTCAGGTCTGTTGCAGCCTTTAGAGATCCCTGAATGGAAATGGGAGCACATAAAGATGGATTTCGTATCCGGGTTACCAAGAACTCAAAAAGGTCATGATGCGATCTGGGTGATAATAGATCGACTAACTAAGACCGCACATTTGTGACGGCCCCACCTCCCCCTAGGGCATACCCCAGGGTTCGGCGAGTCGTCTGCCCAGCTCTCGCCGGGACTCACTCCCTCACTACAAACCTCAAACAAATTGCAATATAAATCTCAAATATACATCAAATCATACATACCCCGAGTACCAGAAAGTAAACCCTAGAAAAGTTGATAATTATAACCACCACAACAACTATAAACATCTTGCCAGTTAACTTATAACAAGTACAAGCTCACTCATCTAAAATCGAAACACTAAACACCTTCCCGAGCGATCCCCCGCGTCGGCCCCCTGCTAAGGAAAACAAATGGAATGGGGTAAGCTATATGCTTAGTGAGCAATCAGGGGGAAAAATAAAACTCACATAATTAAACAAGTAAATCAGGATATTTCACATCAATAACAGAAAAGTAACATCACAAGTGTAGGATACGGGTGGCTCCAAAGCCAGTTCAATTCCCCGAACTTGAACGCCTGTTGACACTCCGTCAACCAAGTACTCATGGTCCGTAGACTCCACTTAAACGTTCCTCCGTTCACCTTATCAACCCCCGCTGGCCAGTCAACAGCACACAGCAGCTCGAGCGAAATAAAGTAACTTAGCTTTCGTCAAAGCTATAACAAGAAACTAAATCCCAAGTTTAGCATGGAACTATCTTCGACCAAGCCCCGGCTGGCTCGAATAGTTCGTCTAACCCTTGGAACCGGGCTGGAACCAAGCCCTGAGATATCCGATCTCTCAATAGATGGTATCTCTCAACAAGTGCACAACAAGATACTTACCCCAAATAGCACACAACAAATGGGGTTTAATTCAAGTCACGAGATCACCCCTATCAGCACACAGCAAAAGGGTGATACTCAAGTCATGTAATTCCCCTCCTCAGCACACAGCAAGAGGGTGATACTCAACATAAAGCATGTATTCTCACATAGGAAATCAAAACAAAGGATGGGCTTAGGTCGAGTGAGATAAAGTACACCCTCGCCTATGTACCCATTTAACATGTACAAAACACTTTAACAATTTCACATCAATAACCACCCAATTACTCACTTGATACAACTTGGCACGAAAATGATACAATTCACGGAGCTTGACCGTCACCGTCAAAAGCCTCAAGATCTGTATGGGCAGATTATATACACACATGAATGAAACGGCCATACAACAGCAATTTATAACTGAAACGATCGAATACAGTTGAAAACGGTCAAAATAATCAAAACGGTTACACGATCTTGTCCATAACGGGAGCTAGGGTTATCGGATCAAAATGTACTAGATAGTGTCTCGAACCTTAGACAAAAGGTTACAACTTCCATGAAGATAACTCAATCCATTTTTCAGTGTATCCAAGTTAAATTTGCAAAATATAAAACTAGGACTCCGAAGACTAGTTTATCTTTCTCGTGAAAATTTGGCGGCATGCCCCTTGTGTTTACCCATTTTCCAGCCATTTATGGCTTCAATATTTTACTCAATCCAATCCAAAGTTATCCATAACACAATTCCATTTCAATAGCCATTCCATAGGCTCCAAAACAATACGAGAACAACAATTAAGCTAATATCAAGTGCGGAAACAATGTTTACAAAAAAATAGTTTTGACGGGTTTTTGCGGAACGGGCATATCCGAGGCTACGCTTATCGGATTGAAATGAAACTTATACCATTTCGAAGCTAAGATGAAGGCCTACAATTTTCATGAAGAGCACTTAGGCTAATTTTCAGTGTAACCTAATCAAATTTCCAATTCATATAACCTGGTTCCAACTATTTGGCTAATCAATCGTACTGTATTCAAATGGCCATATCTCAGTCTACCAAGGTCCATTTAAGGCGTTCTTTGTGGAATTGAAAAGCTAAGACAGGGTACTAAAACTTTGATGTTTTGGAAAATGGCAAAATCTGAACGGATTATAGTGAATAAACACAGCCAAAAAGTCTGAACTGTCCACGCGGAACACTGGAATTTAACCTAGAGCAGCGAGGGTATTTTGGTCTTTTCATGTCCTACATTGCTCCGATTGAGCTGAAATTTTGTATAAAATTATAAAATACCATTATATACAACTTTCATGTTTTATGCCAAGCCTAATTCGGCCTCTAACTATACAAACTAGAACCGGACAGAACAGGGTGAAATTTTTCCAGAAATATGGAATTTTTGGTATTTCAAGCCAAACTTCACATTTATCTTGAATCTACCACTACCATTGTGACAGCCCCACCTCCCCCTAAGGCGAACCAGAGGGTTCGGCGGGCCGCCTGCCCAGCTCTCGCCGGGACTCAGTCGTTCACTACAATCCTCAAATGAATTATAAGAATAAACCTCAAATATTACAATATAAATCTCCAATATACATCAAATTCTCCAAAAATTACATGTCATAAGCGAAGCGGAAACAATTCCCAACTATATATAAAATGATTCCCAAATCCAAACTGTACAAGATATAGGCCATCCAGACATGTGAATAAGCACAACAAGTCCTTCCTTTGCTTTGAGCCCTGTGGAGGGGAATAAAATATTTTTGGGGTGAGCTAGAAGCTCAGCGAGTAACCGGTAAAATCAGTAATCAAATTGGTTTAACAATAGTTCATTTCAATGATGTCATAAATCAAATGATAAGTCCAGAAACAATTACAACATTTACAAAACATTAAATATGGAGTATCAATAATTCAAGAAACATGTACAATGGAAAGCGATAGTAACATTCATGAAAAGGATACGTTCGTTCTCCGGCCATTTCCTTTTTTTTTTCATTTGAAATTGCATCTCCTGGACATTGTCCAGGCTCCACCAACCTCCACCAACCTACAAAGGTAATACTCGAGTATACCAAACGTTCACCCAGGTCCCTAATCGCCCGACCGAGTCCGCTTCTGGCTCGAGACGACCGGTAACAAGGGGCAATGGCCAGTTCAGCCCAAACGGCTTACATTCATGCGCAAGTAGCATTTAATTGTTAATCATGAAAATTTCACATTTATTTAGGTCGAGTGCGATAAAGTACACACTCGCCCAGAAAACTAGTTTTAACAATTGAAAGCACTTAACACATTATCAATCCATAATAACAAGCCAATAAGTCAAGGAAATATATCAAACAAGGAACACTTTCATATAAGCACGCATGATATGCAGGAAAACAGTTCAAAAGTAACTTTGGAAACAGTTCAAAAGTAAATAATGCAAGAAACGTTTCACAAGTACTTTGGAAATAGTTTAGGGTTACTCACCTCCACGGCTCAGAAATCATCCAGCATAAAACATTGCCTTGCTCAAATCCAAGTCTTAGATCACAAACTCAATGCAAACAAATCCCTTCAAAGTTCGGACAGTACTTCCCCTGAATTTGTTAACTTTTCCAGCCATCATGGCTTCATTATTTCCTCATTCCAACCCAAAGGTACACACACACAACAACAAGTTCATCCAAAAGCCATTCAGCAAGCTCCAAGTAGTCCTAGTACAAGTCAAGCTAGGGAAAAGTCCGGAAATGAAAGTTAAGCTCAAAACCAGAAAAACAGTTTTGACGTAATTTTACGGTAATGGCACCAAAGGCACTACGATTATCGGTTGAAGGTACGAGACCCACCATTTCGAGGCTAAAATACAGGGCTACAACATTGCAGAAGGTCACTCAACCCAGTTTTGAGTGGAACCATGTCAAAAATGCAAGATACTATCCAAAAACCGTAAAACAGATTCACAGAACGCATTCTAGCGGAAACATCATAAAGCAGGCTATCCAAGTCCAAATCCAGAAATTCCAAAACCAGCTGAAATCTAAGAAACAGGGATAAATTTCATCAGAAGACCTCAACAACCAATTCGGAAGCAATTCCAGCCAAAACAACCAATTACAGGCGCAATTCTTACATTCGGGTAAAACCAGGACATCAAGGGTAATTTCGACTTTTCTCAAGTTACGCTACTCCGATTGACCTGAAATTTTGCAGGCACCTCCAAAATATCATTCCCTACAACTTTCATGTTTTAATCCAAGGACAATTCGGCCTCTAACTAGGAGCTATAAATTCGGGCAGAATGTAACCATTAGAACCCTAATTTTCCAGATTTCTTCCAAAACAGAAATTGCTTGCAATTATCCACTTTTTCCACCTTCTAGCTTCCTTAAATATCATTTCCAATCATCATACATGACCACATAATCATATCCATATGAAAACAGAAAAATCCCCAATAATTATAAAACTTCATCAATTCAACCAAAATCAAGATATAATCCCTAAAAGTGCATCTTATACCACCACCAATCATGAATTGAACATCATTAGAGGAAGGAAAGTGGTTCTTCACAACTCACCTTAGCAATACAAGAGATAGAGCAATTAGTCACCTTAGCTTTCCAAACAACTTCACAACCAAGCTCAACTCCACCAAACTAAGAGGTTTTATGGAGTAATTGGAAGATTAATCGGTTTAATTGAAAGATTGGGCAAGATTGGAGACTAGAAAATTGAGAGCTTTTCTTTCTTTCTTTGAGCAAGAAAGTCGGCCAAGAGAGGTAAGAAAATGAAGATGATTTTTGGCCAATTTTTGGTATTTATTTGGTAAAGGTAAAGGTAAAGTTCAATGGTCAAAGTCAAGAGTAAATTAGATGGTGACACTTGTCACCTTTAGGTTTAAAACTTATCTTTTTGTCTCCCCAAGACAAATATCTTAACACCTTGTAAAATAATATCACTTAATACAAAATTTCAACAAGTTGTCAAAAATATAATGCATTTACCGCACTTGCGGGTCCCACGTTCAAAATACGCTCTTAATTTCTCAAAAACTAACCGATACTAGAAAAATCATTTCAAAACTATCTTTGCTCATAAACATTATCTGGGGAATTTTTCTAATAAAGAAAATGTAGAAAAGGCGGGCGATTAAATAAAATAAACCCTAGAAAATTAGAAAATTCCGGGTTCTCACACTCATTCTTTCGGGGCGTCACAACCTCCCCTCCTTAAAAGAATGTCGTCCTCGACATTCCATCTTGTACCAAATCAAGTCGAGACATCCCTCAAGAATCACTAATATTTCAGACCAAACCCACAGTCCGGCATCCTAAACTTCAAGCCTAGGATACACTACAAGAATCTGAAACCTAAGCTCTGATACCAACTGTGACGGCCCCACCTCCCCCTAAGGCGAACCAGAGGGTTCGGCGGACCGCCTGCCCGGCTCTCGCCGGGACTCAGTCGTTCACTACAATCCTCAAATGAATTACAAGATAAAACTCAAATATTACATCAAATTCTCCAATAAATAATTACATATCAAAAGCGAAACGTCCATGCTTCCACTGCGCCACTCTGATCCATGATCCCAATTATTATACCAGAGGAATTCCACAACAATAAAATCACAACAAGCCTTCCTTCGCTTTGAGCCCTGTGGAGGGGAATAAAATATTTTTGGGGTGAGCTAGAAGCTCAGCGAGTAACCGGTAAAATCAGTAATCAAATCGGTTTAACAATAGTTCATTTCAATGATGTCATAAATCAAATGATAAGTCCAGAAACAATTACAACATTTACAAAACATTAAATATGGAGTATCAATAATTCAAGAAACATGTACAACGGAAAGCGATAGTAACATTCATGAAAAGGATACGTTCGTTCTCCTGTCATTTCGTCTTTTTTTTTCATTTGAAATTGCATCTCCTGGACATTGTCCAGGCTCCACCAACCTCCACCAACCTACAAAGGTAATACTCGAGTATACCAAACGTTCACCCAGGTCCCTAATCGCCCGACCGAGTCCGCTTCTGGCTCGAGACGACCGGTAACAAGGGGCAATGGCCAGTTCAGCCCAAAAGGCTTACATTCATGCGCAAGTAGCATTTAATCATTAATCATGAAAATTTCACATTTATTTAGGTCGAGTGCAATAAAGTACACACTCGCCCAGAAAACTCGTTTTAACAATCATTGAAAGCACTTAACACATTATCAATCCATAATAACAGGCCAATAAGTCAAGGAAATATGTCAAACAAGGAACACTTTCATATAAGCACGCATGATATGCAGGATAACAGTTCAAAAGTAACTTTGGAAACAGTTCAAAAGTAAATAATGCAAGAAACGTTTCACAAGTACTTTGGAAATAGTTTAGGGTCACTCACCTCCACGGCTCAGAAATCATCCAGCATATAACATTGCCTTGCTCAAATCCAAGTCTTAGATCACAAACTCAATGCAAACAAATCCCTTCAAAGTTCGGACAGCACTTCCCCTGAATTTGCTAACTTTTCCAGCCATCATGGCTTCATTATTTCCTCATTCCAACCCAAAGGTACACACACAACAACAACAAGTTCATCCAATAGCCATTCAGCAAGCTCCAAGTAGTCCTAGTACAAGTCAAGCTAGGGAAAAGTCCGGAAATGAAAGTTAAGCTCAAAATCAGAAAAACAGTTTTGACGTCATTTTACGGTAATGGCACCAAAGGCACTACGATTATCGGCTGAAGGTACGAGACCCACCATTTCGAGGCTAAAATACAGGGCTACAACATTGCAGAAGGTCACTCAACCCAGTTTTGAGTGGAACCATGTCAAAAATGCAAGATACTATCCAAAAACCGTAAAACAGATTCACAGAACGCATTCTAGCGGAAACATCATAAAGCAGGCTATCCAAGTCCAAATCCAGAAATTCCAAAACCAGCTGAAATCTAAGAAACAGGGATAAATTTCATCAGAAGACCTCAACAACCAATTCGGAAGCAATTCCAGCCAAAACAACCAATTACAGGCGCAATTCTTACATTCGGGTAAAACCAGGACATCAAGGGTAATTTCGACTTTTCTCAAGTTACGCTACTCCGATTGACCTGAAATTTTGCAGGCACCTCCAAAATATCATTCCCTACAACTTTCATGTTTTAAGCCAAGGACAATTCGGCCTCTAACTAGGAGCTATAAATTCGGGCAGAATGTAACCATTAGAACCCTAATTTTCCAGATTTCTTCCAAAACAGAAATTGCTTGCAATTATCCACTTTTTCCACCTTCTAGCTTCCTTAAATATCATTTCCAATCATCATACATGACCACATAATCATATCCATATGAAAACAGAAAAATCCCCAATAATTATAAAACTTCATCAATTCAACCAAAATCAAGATATAATCCCTAAAAGTGCATCTTATACCACCACCAATCATGAATTGAACATCATTAGAGGAAGGAAAGTGGTTCTTCACAACTCACCTTAGCAATACAAGAGATAGAGCAATTAGTCACCTTAGCTTTCCAAACAACTTCACAACCAAGCTCAACTCCACCAAACTAAGAGGTTTTATGGAGTAATTGGAAGATTAATCGGTTTAATTGAAAGATTGGGCAAGATTGGAGACTAGAAAATTGAGAGCTTTTCTTTCTTTCTTTGAGCAAGAAAGTCGGCCAAGAGAGGTAAGAAAATGAAGATGATTTTTGGCCAATTTTTGGTATTTATTTGGTAAAGGTAAAGGTAAAGTTCAATGGTCAAAGTCAAGAGTAAATTAGATGGTGACACTTGTCACCTTTAGGTTTAAAACTTATCTTTTTGTCTCTCCAAGACAAATATCTTAACACCTTGTAAAATAATATCACTTAATACAAAATTTCAACAAGTTGTCAAAAATATAATGCATTTACCGCACTTGCGGGTCCCACGTTCAAAATACGCTCTTAATTTCTCAAAAACTAACCGATACTAGAAAAATCATTTCAAAACTATCTTTGCTCATAAACTTTATCTGGGGAATTTTTCTAATAAAGAAAATGTAGAAAAGACGGGCGATTAAATAAAATAAACCCTAGAAAATTAGAAAATTCCGGGTTCTCACACTCATTCTTTCGGGGCGTCACAACCTCCCCTCCTTAAAAGAATGTCGTCCTCGACATTCCATCTTGTACCAAATCAAGTCGAGACATCCCTCAAGAATCACTAATATTTCAGACCAAACCCACAGTCCGGCATCCTAAACTTCAAGCCTAGGATACACTACAAGAATCTGAAACCTAAGCTCTGATACCAACTGTGACGGCCCCACCTCCCCCTAAGGCGAACCAGAGGGTTCGGCGGACCGCCTGCCCGGCTCTCGCCGGGACTCAGTCGTTCACTACAATCCTCAAATGAATTACAAGATAAAACTCAAATATTACATCAAATTCTCCAATAAATAATTACATATCAAAAGCGAAACGTCCATGCTTCCACTGCACCACTCTGATCCATGATCCCAATTATTATACCAGAGGAATTCCACAACAATAAAATCACAACAAGCCTTCCTTCGCTTTGAGCCCTGTGGAGGGGAATAAAATATTTTTGGGGTGAGCTAGAAGCTCAGCGAGTAACCGGTAAAATCAGTAATCAAATCGGTTTAACAATAGTTCATTTCAATGATGTCATAAATCAAATGATAAGTCCAGAAACAATTACAACATTTACAAAACATTAAATATGGAGTATCAATAATTCAAGAAACATGTACAATGGAAAGCGATAGTAACATTCATGAAAAGGATACGTTCGTTCTCCTGTCATTTCGTCTTTTTTTTTTCATTTGAAATTGCATCTCCTGGACATTGTCCAGGCTCCACCAACCTCCACCAACCTACAAAGGTAATACTCGAGTATACCAAACGTTCACCCAGGTCCCTAATCGCCCGACCGAGTCCGCTTCTGGCTCGAGACGACCGGTAACAAGGGGCAATGGCCAGTTCAGCCCAAAAGGCTTACATTCATGCGCAAGTAGCATTTTAATCATTAATCATGAAAATTTCACATTTATTTAGGTCGAGTGCAATAAAGTACACACTCGCCCAGAAAACTCGTTTTAACAATCATTGAAAGCACTTAACACATTATCAATCCATAATAACAGGCCAATAAGTCAAGGAAATATGTCAAACAAGGAACACTTTCATATAAGCACGCATGATATGCAGGATAACAGTTCAAAAGTAACTTTGGAAACAGTTCAAAAGTAAATAATGCAAGAAACGTTTCACAAGTACTTTGGAAATAGTTTAGGGTCACTCACCTCCACGGCTCAGAAATCATCCAGCATATAACATTGCCTTGCTCAAATCCAAGTCTTAGATCACAAACTCAATGCAAACAAATCCCTTCAAAGTTCGGACAGCACTTCCCCTGAATTTGCTAACTTTTCCAGCCATCATGGCTTCATTATTTCCTCATTCCAACCCAAAGGTACACACACAACAACAACAAGTTCATCCAATAGCCATTCAGCAAGCTCCAAGTAGTCCTAGTACAAGTCAAGCTAGGGAAAAGTCCGGAAATGAAAGTTAAGCTCAAAATCAGAAAAACAGTTTTGACGTCATTTTACGGTAATGGCACCAAAGGCACTACGATTATCGGCTGAAGGTACGAGACCCACCATTTCGAGGCTAAAAGACAGGGTTACAACATTACAGAAGGTCACTCAACCCAGTTTTGAGTGGAACCATGTCAAAAATGCAAGATACTATCCAAAAACCGTAAAACAGATTCACAGAACGCATTCTAGCGGAAACATCATAAAGCAGGCTATCCAAGTCCAAATCCAGAAATTCCAAAACCAGCTGAAATCTAAGAAACAGGGATAAATTTCATCAGAAGACCTCAACAACCAATTCGGAAGCAATTCCAGCCAAAACAACCAATTACAGGCACAATTCTTACATTCGGGTAAAACCAGGACATCAAGGGTAATTAAAACTTTTCTCAAGTTACGCTACTCCGATTGACCTGAAATTTTGCAGGCACCTCCAAAATATCATTCCCTACAACTTTCATGTTTTAAGCAAGGACAATTCGGCCTCTAACTAGGAGCTATAAATTCGGGCAGAATGTAACCATTAGAACCCTAATTTTCCAGATTTCTTCCAAAACAGAAATTGCTTGCAATTATCCACTTTTTCCACCTTCTAGCTTCCTTAAATATCATTTCCAATCATCATACATGACCACATAATCATATCCATATGAAAACAGAAAAATCCCCAATAATTATAAAACTTCATCAATTCAACCAAAATCAAGATATAATCCCTAAAAGTGCATCTTATACCACCACCAATCATGAATTGAACATCATTAGAGGAAGGAAAGTGGTTCTTCACAACTCACCTTAGCAATACAAGAGATAGAGCAATTAGTCACCTTAGCTTTCCAAACAACTTCACAACCAAGCTCAACTCCACCAAACTAAGAGGTTTTATGGAGTAATTGGAAGATTAATCGGTTTAATTGAAAGATTGGGCAAGATTGGAGACTAGAAAATTGAGAGCTTTTCTTTCTTTCTTTGAGCAAGAAAGTCGGCCAAGAGAGGTAAGAAAATGAAGATGATTTTTGGCCAATTTTTGGTATTTATTTGGTAAAGGTAAAGGTAAAGTTCAATGGTCAAAGTCAAGAGTAAATTAGATGGTGACACTTGTCACCTTTAGGTTTAAAACTTATCTTTTTGTCTCTCCAAGACAAATATCTTAACACCTTGTAAAATAATATCACTTAATACAAAATTTCAACAAGTTGTCAAAAATATAATGCATTTACCGCACTTGCGGGTCCCACGTTCAAAATACGCTCTTAATTTCTCAAAAACTAACCGATACTAGAAAAATCATTTCAAAACTATCTTTGCTCATAAACTTTATCTGGGGAATTTTTCTAATAAAGAAAATGTAGAAAAGGCGGGCGATTAAATAAAATAAACCCTAGAAAATTAGAAAATTCCGGGTTCTCACACTCATTCTTTCGGGGCGTCACAACCTCCCCTCCTTAAAAGAATGTCGTCCTCGACATTCCATCTTGTACCAAATCAAGTCGAGACATCCCTCAAGAATCACTAATATTTCAGACCAAACCCACAGTCCGGCATCCTAAACTTCAAGCCTAGGATACACTACAAGAATCTGAAACCTAAGCTCTGATACCAACTGTGACGGCCCCACCTCCCCCTAAGGCGAACCAGAGGGTTCGGCGGACCGCCTGCCCGGCTCTCGCCGGGACTCAGTCGTTCACTACAATCCTCAAATGAATTACAAGATAAAACTCAAATATTACATCAAATTCTCCAATAAATAATTACATATCAAAAGCGAAACGTCCATGCTTCCACTGCGCCACTCTGATCCATGATCCCAATTATTATACCAGAGGAATTCCACAACAATAAAATCACAACAAGCCTTCCTTCGCTTTGAGCCCTGTGGAGGGGAATAAAATATTTTTGGGGTGAGCTAGAAGCTCAGCGAGTAACCGGTAAAATCAGAAATCAAATCGGTTTAACAATAGTTCATTTCAATGATGTCATAAATCAAATGATAAGTCCAGAAACAATTACAACATTTACAAAACATTAAATATGGAGTATCAATAATTCAAGAAACATGTACAATGGAAAGCGATAGTAACATTCATGAAAAGGATACGTTCGTTCTCCTGTCATTTCGTCTTTTTTTTTTCATTTGAAATTGCATCTCCTGGACATTGTCCAGGCTCCACCAACCTCCACCAACCTACAAAGGTAATACTCGAGTATACCAAACGTTCACCCAGGTCCCTAATCGCCCGACCGAGTCCGCTTCTGGCTCGAGACGACCGGTAACAAGGGGCAATGGCCAGTTCAGCCCAAAAGGCTTACATTCATGCGCAAGTAGCATTTAATCATTAATCATGAAAATTTCACATTTATTTAGGTCGAGTGCGATAAAGTACACACTCGCCCAGAAAACTCGTTTTAACAATCATTGAAAGCACTTAACACATTATCAATCCATAATAACAGGCCAATAAGTCAAGGAAATATGTCAAACAAGGAACACTTTCATATAAGCACGCATGATATGCAGGATAACAGTTCAAAAGTAACTTTGGAAACAGTTCAAAAGTAAATAATGCAAGAAACGTTTCACAAGTACTTTGGAAATAGTTTAGGGTCACTCACCTCCACGGCTCAGAAATCACCCAGCATATAACATTGCCTTGCTCAAATCCAAGTCTTAGATCACAAACTCAATGCAAACAAATCCCTTCAAAGTTCGGACAGCACTTCCCCTGAATTTGCTAACTTTTCCAGCCATCATGGCTTCATTATTTCCTCATTCCAACCCAAAGGTACACACACAACAACAACAAGTTCATCCAATAGCCATTCAGCAAGCTCCAAGTAGTCCTAGTACAAGTCAAGCTAGGGAAAAGTCCGGAAATGAAAGTTAAGCTCAAAATCAGAAAAACAGTTTTGACGTCATTTTACGGTAATGGCACCAAAGGCACTACGATTATCGGCTGAAGGTACGAGACCCACCATTTCGAGGCTAAAATACAGGGCTACAACATTGCAGAAGGTCACTCAACCCAGTTTTGAGTGGAACCATGTCAAAAATGCAAGATACTATCCAAAAAACCGTAAAACAGAATCACAGAACGCATTCTAGCGGAAACATCATAAAGCAGGCTATCCAAGTCCAAATCCAGAAATTCCAAAACCAGCTGAAATCTAAGAAACAGGGATAAATTTCATCAGAAGACCTCAACAACCAATTCGGAAGCAATTCCAGCCAAAACAACCAATTACAGGCGCAATTCTTACATTCGGGTAAAACCAGGACATCAAGGGTAATTTCGACTTTTCTCAAGTTACGCTACTCCGATTGACCTGAAATTTTGCAGGCACCTCCAAAATATCATTCCCTACAACTTTCATGTTTTAAGCCAAGGACAATTCGGCCTCTAACTAGGAGCTATAAATTCGGGCAGAATGTAACCATTAGAACCCTAATTTTCCAGATTTCTTCCAAAACAGAAATTGCTTGCAATTATCCACTTTTTCCACCTTCTAGCTTCCTTAAATATCATTTCCAATCATCATACATGACCACATAATCATATCCATATGAAAACAGAAAAATCCCCAATAATTATAAAACTTCATCAATTCAACCAAAATCAAGATATAATCCCTAAAAGTGCATCTTATACCACCACCAATCATGAATTGAACATCATTAGAGGAAGGAAAGTGGTTCTTCACAACTCACCTTAGCAATACAAGAGATAGAGCAATTAGTCACCTTAGCTTTCCAAACAACTTCACAACCAAGCTCAACTCCACCAAACTAAGAGGTTTTATGGAGTAATTGGAAGATTAATCGGTTTAATTGAAAGATTGGGCAAGATTGGAGACTAGAAAATTGAGAGCTTTTCTTTCTTTCTTTGAGCAAGAAAGTCGGCCAAGAGAGGTAAGAAAATGAAGATGATTTTTGGCCAATTTTTGGTATTTATTTGGTAAAGGTAAAGGTAAAGTTCAATGGTCAAAGTCAAGAGTAAATTAGATGGTGACACTTGTCACCTTTAGGTTTAAAACATATCTTTTTGTCTCTCCAAGACAAATATCTTAACACCTTGTAAAATAATATCACTTAATACAAAATTTCAACAAGTTGTCAAAAATATAATGCATTTACCGCACTTGCGGGTCCCACGTTCAAAATACGCTCTTAATTTCTCAAAAACTAACCGATACTAGAAAAATCATTTCAAAACTATCTTTGCTCATAAACTTTATCTGGGGAATTTTTCTAATAAAGAAAATGTAGAAAAGACGGGCGATTAAATAAAATAAACCCTAGAAAATTAGAAAATTCCGGGTTCTCACACTCATTCTTTCGGGGCGTCACAACCTCCCCTCCTTAAAAGAATGTCGTCCTCGACATTCCATCTTGTACCAAATCAAGTCGAGACATCCCTCAAGAATCACTAATATTTCAGACCAAACCCACAGTCCGGCATCCTAAACTTCAAGCCTAGGATACACTACAAGAATCTGAAACCTAAGCTCTGATACCAACTGTGACGGCCCCACCTCCCCCTAAGGCGAACCAGAGGGTTCGGCGGACCGCCTGCCCGGCTCTCGCCGGGACTCAGTCGTTCACTACAATCCTCAAATGAATTACAAGATAAAACTCAAATATTACATCAAATTCTCCAATAAATAATTACATATCAAAAGCGAAACGTCCATGCTTCCACTGCGCCACTCTGATCCATGATCCCAATTATTATACCAGAGGAATTCCACAACAATAAAATCACAACAAGCCTTCCTTCGCTTTGAGCCCTGTGGAGGGGAATAAAATATTTTTGGGGTGAGCTAGAAGCTCAGCGAGTAACCGGTAAAATCAGTAATCAAATCGGTTTAACAATAGTTCATTTCAATGATGTCATAAATCAAATGATAAGTCCAGAAACAATTACAACATTTACAAAACATTAAATATGGAGTATCAATAATTCAAGAAACATGTACAATGGAAAGCGATAGTAACATTCATGAAAAGGATACGTTCGTTCTCCTGTCATTTCGTCTTTTTTTTTCATTTGAAATTGCATCTCCTGGACATTGTCCAGGCTCCACCAACCTCCACCAACCTACAAAGGTAATACTCGAGTATACCAAACGTTCACCCAGGTCCCTAATCGCCCGACCGAGTCCGCTTCTGGCTCGAGACGACCGGTAACAAGGGGCAATGGCCAGTTCAGCCCAAAAGGCTTACATTCATGCGCAAGTAACATTTAATCATTAATCATGAAAATTTCACATTTATTTAGGTCGAGTGCAATAAAGTACACACTCGCCCAGAAAACTCGTTTTAACAATCATTGAAAGCACTTAACACATTATCAATCCATAATAACAGGCCAATAAGTCAAGGAAATATGTCAAACAAGGAACACTTTCATATAAGCGCGCATGATATGCAGGATAACAGTTCAAAAGTAACTTTGGAAACAGTTCAAAAGTAAATAATGCAAGAAACGTTTCACAAGTACTTTGGAAATAGTTTAGGGTCACTCACCTCCACGGCTCAGAAATCATCCAGCATATAACATTGCCTTGCTCAAATCCAAGTCTTAGATCACAAACTCAATGCAAACAAATCCCTTCAAAGTTCGGACAGCACTTCCCCTGAATTTGCTAACTTTTCCAGCCATCATGGCTTCATTATTTCCTCATTCCAACCCAAAGGTACACACACAACAACAACAAGTTCATCCAATAGCCATTCAGCAAGCTCCAAGTAGTCCTAGTACAAGTCAAGCTAGGGAAAAGTCCGGAAATGAAAGTTAAGCTCAAAACCAGAAAAACAGTTTTGACGTCATTTTACGGTAATGGCACCAAAGGCACTACGATTATCGGCTGAAGGTACGAGACCCACCATTTCGAGGCTAAAAGACAGGGTTACAACATTACAGAAGGTCACTCAACCCAGTTTTGAGTGGAACCATGTCAAAAATGCAAGATACTATCCAAAAACCGTAAAACAGATTCACAGAACGCATTCTAGCGGAAACATCATAAAGCAGGCTATCCAAGTCCAAATCCAGAAATTCCAAAACCAACTGAAATCTAAGAAATAGGGATAAATTTCATCAGAAGACCTCAACAACCAATTCCGAAGCAATTCCAGCCAAAACAACCAATTACAGGCACAATTCTTACATTCGGGTAAAACCAGGACAGCAAGGGTAATTAAAACTTTTCTCAAGCTACGCTGCTCCGATTGACCTGAAATTTTGCAGGCTCCTCTAAAATATCATTCCCTACAACTTTCATGTTTTAAGTCAAGGCCAATTCGGCCTCTAACTAGGAGCTATAAATTCGGGCAGAATGTAACCATTAGAACCCTAATTTTCCAGATTTCTTCCAAAACAGAAATTGCTTGCAATTATCCACTTTTTCCACCTTCTAGCTTCCTTAAATATCATTTCCAATCATATCCACTTTATCTGTGGTTATATATGATGATTGGAAATGATGTTTAAGGACTCTATGAGGTGGAAAAAGTGGTTAATTGCAAGCAATTTCTGTTTTGGAAGAAATCTGGAAAATTAGGGTTCTAATGGTTACATTCTGCCCGAATTTGTAGCCCCTAGTTAGAGGCCGAATTGGTCTTGGCTTAAAACATGAAAGTTGTAGGGAATGACCTTTTAGAGGTGCGTCCAAAAATTTAGGTCAATCGGAGTAGTGTATAATGAGAAAAGTCGAAATTACCCTTGCTATTCTGGTTTTATCCGAATGTAAGAATTTCGCCTGTAATTGGTTGTTTTGGCTGGAATTTCTTCCGAATTGGTTGTTTAGGTCTTATGATGAAATTTAACCCTGTTTCTTAGCTTTCGGCTGGCTTTGGAATTTCTAGATTTGGACTAAGGTAGCCTGCTTTATGATGTTTCCGCTAGAATGCGTTCTGTGAATCTGTTTTTGTGATTCTGGTATGGTATCTTGCATTTTTGACCTGGTTACACTCGAAACTGAGTTGAGTGACCTTCTGCAATATTGTATCCCTATCCCTTAGCTTCGAAACGGTGGGTCTTGGACCTTCATCCGACAATCGTACTGCCTTTGGTACCATTACCGCAAAATGACGTCAAAACTGTTTTTCTAGTTTTGAGCTTAACTTTCATTTCCGGACTTTTCCCTAGCTTGACTTGCACTAGTACTACTTGGAGCTTGCTGAATGGCTATTGAATGAACTTATTGTTGTGTGTGTACCTTTGGGTTTGAATGAGAAAAATCATGAAGCCATGATGGCTGGAAAAGTTAGCAAATTTAGTGGAAGTGCTGTCCGAGCTTTTAAAGGACTTGTTTGCATTGAGTTTGTGAACTAAGACTTGGATTTGAGCAAGGCAATGATATATGATGGATGGTTCCTGAGCCATGGAGGTGAGTGACCCCAAACTATTGTTAAAGCTTCTTATGAAATGTTTCTTGCATTATTTACTCGACTGCATCTCATGCGTGCTTGCATGTGAATTCATGATATGATTTTGGCTTCAATGAGATCTTGGGGAGTCTTGTGCTGGACACCAACGTCTCCACCTCTGTTTACTTGGAGCAAATGGCTCCGGAGCTCAAAAAGGGGCTCCCTCTTAATGTTAATGTTAATGTTAATGTTAAATGATCTATTTGAGCGTTGGGTGTTCAAGTGCTATGACTTCACTGGCTCACGAGAGCAATAAACGGACATTTGTTCTTTGAATCATGACATCATCGAAAGGATCGAAATGCAATATTGTGAAATATATTTGATTACTGATTTTACTGGTTACTCGCTGAGCTTCTAGCTCACCCCAAAAATGTTTTATTCCCCTCCACAGGGCTCGAGGCGAAGGAAACGTTTGTATTAAAGTTCTCCGTGTGAATGGTTGGTATCAAGGATCAGAGTGGCGCAGCGGAAGCATGGACGCTTCGCTTATGATATGTAATTATTGGAGAATTTGATGTATATGTGAGTTTTATCTTGTAATTTAATTGAGGACTTAGTAAACGACTGAGTCCCGGCGAGAGCCGGGCAGGCGGCCCGCCGAACCCTCTGGTTCGCCTTAGGGGGAGATGGGGCTGTCACAGTTGGTATCAGAGCTTAGGCTTCAGATCTCTGTAGTGTATCCTAGGCTAAAGTTTAGGATGCCGGACTGTGGGATTTGATTTGATTTGATTTGATTTGAAAGTTAAGCAATTGAGGGATAAAACCTATAGCTGCTTCGCGTGGTCTCTGCGCAGTGTGAGCCTGGATGAAGTAGCGAATAAGTATGAAGGACTAAGTGTTCGTTTGAGCATAAGTTATGGATCATAAATGTTATAGGCCTTAAATCTTTCTCATGGAATCTGAGGACCATAGATAGGTACGTCAGGTAGGAATTTCGATTGTAGATAGTTTACTCTTGGGACTGCAGCTCGAGATGTGAATTACCTTATTTCGGATTCTTGTGCCTGAGTACTCCAGAGTTGAGGCGCTGCTAAGTACTTGAGACTAGCATTTTGGGAACATGAACAGGCTTTGTCTGGCTAGAGTGAGTACAGGATATCAACAGGCACCTTGGGAAGTGGAGTAAGAAACTGGACGAGGGTGATTTTCACTGAGCGTGGGACGATAAGTCGCGTTTCTTTCATTTTGCCCTTGCATTGTCCCTACATGTCATTTACTTGTGGTATGTGAATACCTACATATATAGTACTTGCTGCACTTGACTTTTTCTAACTTGAAATGTCTCTTGGTGTATATGGTGCATTATATTGTGAACATTTTGGTGACTTGTATATATATGTACACCTTTTGATCTTTTGATTATTTCGGGTATTCCAACCCTTAGCTCGTTGATTGTAATTTCGAGGATGAAATTCTTTGAAGAAGGGGAGATTGTGATACCCCAAATTTTAGGATACTATTTTTGTTTAGTCTCAAAGAAAGGATTACGGTTTCTTTATTTTATTTTGTCTTAAAACATTGTTTTATTTTAAAAAAGACTAGAAACCTTACTTGTACTTTAAAACCCTAGTTTACTTGTGACTAGCAGGTTATGTTTAAATCTCTCATATTTGACTCAAAACCCTAATTTTATTCTATGGAATTGTAAAATTCATCACACTTTTCTTAAAATGCCCTTTTATTTGGAAATTATTCTTTTACTATGGCCCTACTACTCAATCATTCCTCAATAAGTGCAAATGAACCTAGAAAGTAGGGTTTCACTCTTCGTTTTCAAGATTGGAGCTAATTAGGGTTTTCACGATT
The DNA here is from genome assembly GCF_003713205.1 of Coffea eugenioides. Lineage (NCBI taxonomy): Eukaryota > Viridiplantae > Streptophyta > Magnoliopsida > Gentianales > Rubiaceae > Coffea > Coffea eugenioides. Next base: position 118,423 of record NW_020862445.1, on the reverse strand, counting down.
TTTCGCCGGATGATTTTTCGGTACAGAGCAAGGATCAAATTTGGTGTTTAAGAGTGACTTTTGGGTGAGAAATAATATGTGATTAGATGCAATAATAAAAAGTTAGTGAATAGGAAGAAAAAAACCCTAGTACGGGTGATTTAAGGAAAATCGGCTCGAACCGACGGGTACCGTTTGTTACCGGGTAAACACACCATTTGACCCATACTTTATTACCTTAATCTTCTCATTTTATTTTAGATAATTGACCCTCAAAATATCTCATACATCAGCCACAATATTTGACCAAGAGAAATGAGAGAAAATGCTAGAAAGAAAACAAGTGTCAAGGCATCTATGGAAGTTGGACTTTGACCAACTTGTCTTAACCTTCATAAAACAGAAATTTGACCAAAATTTCCTCATTTCTTCCCATTTTCTTAGTCTTGGCCGAAATTCTTGAGAGGAAAAATAAGAGAGGAAAAACTTCACCTTGCACCTCAATTTCAAGCCTCAATCTTGAGTTTCAACCGATAATCTTGCAAATTCCTCCACAAAAGTTGATCTCCAAGGAAGCTTAAGGGTTTTGGTGGAGTGATTTGGGAAGAGGAAGGTCTTGGCAGCTTCTTGATATAGGGATTAAGGTGAATTTGGTAAGAAACTTCCCTCTACTTCTTATATGTGTGAACTAGAAGCTTAAAGTTATAGTTTTGATGGATTTATGGGGAAAATTTCATGGGTTAAATGGTATGTTGGGATGTTTAACTAGGGTTTATATTTTCAGCCTTGATTATGGTTATCTACCTCTTAATTGATGTTATTGAGCTAGTAATTGGTGGGTTTGATGATAGAGCACTTGTTAGATATGAATTTATAGAGTAAAGGTGCAAATTTCAGAATTTGGAAACCAAGCTACCCTGTTCTGTCCGGTTTTAGTGCTCCATGTTAGAGGCCGAATTAGGCTTGGCACAAAAAATGAAAGTTGTAGAGAATGGTATTTTATAGTTTCCTACAAAATTTGAACTCAATCGGAGAAATGTACCCTATGAAAAGACCAAAATACCCTCACTGCCCTAGAATATTTCCAGTGATCCGTTTTGGGCAGTTCATCCAATTGATTGTGTTTATTCACTATTATTCGTGCTGATTTAGCCATTTTCCAAAACATGAAAGTTTTAGTACTCTGTCTTATCTTTTCAACGCCACCAAGAACACCTTAAACGGATCAGTGTAACCCAAGTTATAACCAAAACACTTACACCTGTTTTGTACCTTGGATTGTGTACGTTTTTGAATTTTGCTTCTGACCATGTTTTATCCGTTTTGATAACGTACGAACTGGGTGTTGACCTCTTCATAATAAATGTAGATCTTGGTCTTATCTTCGAAACGGTATAAAGTGTGTCAAAATCCGAGTTCCGTAGCTCCCGTTATGACCAAAACAAGATCGATCGTCAGAACTGCCTTTGAATCTGGACAGTTCTGACGGGTATTTTGGCACTCAATTTTCGTTCTGTTCTGAGTGGATTCAGGTCTTGGCCAAAACATCAAAGTTTTAGCCTTATGTCCCAGCTTTCTAATGCCTTTGGAATTTCTTGATTTGGATTTTCGAGCTGGGAGTTATGGTCCAGAAAACATACCCTGTCCGTCACTCTAAAGTGCGAATTTCTGGAACGATTTTCCATACTTTCGACCTATTTCTGTTCAGATCCGGACTTAGGTGTCTTCATGAAAATTTTAACCCTTCCTCGTAGCTTCGAAACAGTGTCTCACCCACCTTGATCCGATATTCCTAGCCTAACTTTTGATCAAAATGGTTTGAGATGGCAGATTTGGCCGTTTCCGTTTGCCGTTTCCGCACTTGCGTGTGTCCATTTCGCCGTTTCCGCACTCGTATGTGCCGATTTTGCCGTTTTACTTGTTTTAAGTATGTTAGTAGCCGTTTGTGATATATTGTGACACAATCTTCAATTTCAGACGTTGGTGAGTTAGGTGGAGCCGGTGGGGCCTACTAGCTACTCCTCGCGTCACGAATTTCGTACTTTTGCTCTTTTGTTCGTTGTGTAAGTATTCAGGCCGCTCTTATGTGTTAGTTGCTTATGTGTTTCGATATGTATGAAAAGAGTACCTAGGCGAGGGTGTACTTTATCGCACTCGACCTAAACCCTAATTTACGCACACATTTGTACATGGCATATGTATATGAATCATTTTGGAACTAAAACCCTCGAGCTTGTAGCTCGGGGTGACTTTTGGATCATTTTGTGAAGTTTGTGAGTTTGAGGTCGATCTCAAGACCTAGGTGGACTATTCGAGCCGGTTAGGGCTTGGTCGAAGTCAGTCCAGCCTAGTCTGAGGTCACCAAGTTTGTGAATCCGGTTCACTGAGAATGTGAACCAAGTTTGTAGGTTCAAGTTATGAACCAAGTTTGTGACCCGAGCTTGTGACTCAAGCTCAAGTTTGTGATTTCGTTCGCTCGAGCAAGTTTGTGAGGTGACTGGCCAGTGAGGGTGATAAGGTGTTAGGTGGGAGTACAAGTGGAGTTCTACGGACCTTGTTTATGGTCGACGGAGTTTCGGCAGGAGGTCACGCATGGCAAACTACTTGGCTTTGGAGCCAACCTGTATCATTCCTTTGTATTGTTACTTTTGCACTTGACTTGACACTGTTGTGAAATAGTTGCTTATCTAAATGTGAAATTTACGATTTTACCCCTGTTTACTTACTAAGCATATAGCTTACCCCGTTCCATTTGTTTTCCTTAGCAGGGGGCCGACGCGGGGATCGCTCGGGAAGGTGGTTAGATTTTGAGCTATAGAATACTTGAATTTGTATTTGTTAAAAGTTGACGAGTAAGATGTATATAGTTGGCGTGGTGGTTGTAGTTATCAGTTTTTCTAGGTTTTACTTTCTGGTACTCGTGATATGTAATTCTTGGAGAATTGGATGTAATATTTGAGATTTATCTTATACTTCATTGGAGGACTGTAGTGAGTGAGTGAGTCCCGGCGAGAGCTGGGCAGGCGACCCGCCAAACCCTTTGGTACGCCTTAGGGGGAGGTGGGGCCGTCACAAAACAAGCAAGAAACAGTAAAGGAACTGATGCAAAAATTCTGGACAAAACATTCTTGTAAAATGGTTTGGCAACCTGAAATTCACTCTTTTGGTAAGCATTCGAACATGATTCAAGCATTCCAGCCCCCAAAATGCAAACCCAACACCCCTTATCTGATTCCTCTTTCCAACATAAAGGTCAACCAGCAAACTGGATGGCCGAAACTTTGGGTGAGCAAGTGCAGGTAAGAAAACAGCAAAGAGAATGCGAGAGCTTTTCTTTTTTTTTCTGTTCTGCTGCAAATTTTACAGCTTCAACTTATTGTCATTTAACATCCCTAAGCATGATCATCTAACCCCCATAAACTGATTAAAAAAGCAGGGCATGAAATGCAGCAAAAGAGAAGGTGAAACTTGCGGTAAAGTTATGCCATCCCAGTCAAGTAGCAAGCTGAAACAAGCACTTTAGGCAAACCAAACTTTCGGCCCATTGAAGCACTTGGCTTCTTACCATTTCTGCTGCAACTTTTTGCAGCCGCAACTCACATCACAAAATATTTATAGCCTCGGATCAAAACATGCAACCTTGATTTAGCTATAAATCTTGTGCCTAAATGAAATCCGAGGTTAGCGGGATAAAACCCGGTCCCAACGTGATATAAACGGCTAGCGGGATAAAACCCGGTCCTGCCGAGGTTGGCGGGATAAAACCCGGTCCCAACGTGATATAAACGGTCAGCGGGATAAAACCCGGTCCTGCCGAGGTTGGCGGGATGGCGGGATGTTTGTGAAGTTGGCGGCACAAAATCCAGGCCCAACGTGATGTTTCAAAAAGATTTGTCGAGAAACAAGAAGTTAAACTTGATTTTTTTTCTTTTTTCTTCTCTTCTTCTTTTTTTTTTGATTTTTAACTTTTCCTGATTTTTCGAGAGAATCCTTTCAAAAAATAATTTGCCCCAGTGTAGGGCCCTTTTCCCTTCTTTCTTCTCTTTCTTCGGCATCGGCCTTCCACATCACCAGATGCTCTTTCGTCGATTTCAACTATGAATACCTGCATGGGGGGCTTACCAAAGTATGACATGCACTTGAATTTCATGAAAAGAGCAGCGTGATTGATTTGAAAAATGTATTATTTGATTCTTGGACGAAATCCTCAAATGTGTTACAAAATCTGCCCCAGTGTGGGCTCATTTCTCGAAATCTCACAAATAACAAATTTGCCCCAGTATGGGCCCATTTAATTTGCAAAAACTTTGTTTGGATGACGCTCCATTTGTTTGAACAAAGTAAGAAACTATGTTTCCTATCAGAAAATTTCATGATGAATTTCTCGAAATAATACCAAATTACAGAAAATTTCTTCCTCATCTTAGTATCGATGCTCAGAGTAATGGGTCCCCACTTCTTGTTAAATCGTCTTTCAGGACCAATCAAGTGGACGTTATTTCTGATTTGGAAGTGGCTGAAGGAAATGGGAGGTCAAGATTTGTCTCATTTTTGTGCCCAAATTGTATGTAATCCCTTCAATATCACACCTTAGTGAAAGCAAAGAGTTTGTCACCCTTATTTCTTAAGAAAACGTAGTCCACATATAAGCTTTAAGCTTGCAACAAATGGGTAGAAACGATAGCTAAACATGTGAAAACTGGTTATACCCCTATGATCATGAGTGATTGATGGATTTCTTATGAGCATAATCCTCACTTTGGGTTGTCATGAAGGAATAAGTCAACGATGGACTTTATGAGTTTGTAATGTGGCTTGAAAACGATAGTTAAAGAAATAATTTTCAAGGACATTGCACTGAAGATCGCATTTTTCAAAATGGCTCTCATTTCATACTCAAAGATCTCGGACTTTGTTTGCATTTTTCTCATCATTCACCAGGGACTTCAGCGTCGAATTTTTCTGTATTATTATTATTATTATTTTTTTTTTTACTTTTCTTGCTTTGCTTTTGCTTCTTTTTCGACCTGGTGGGTTTTCACATGGTGAGTAGCGTCAACCCCATACCCAAGCAATTCAGAAATACAGCTAAAATTTTCTGGCATCAGAAATTTTCTTGACAGGGCCACCGCAAAGAACAGAAGTCAGGACTTTCGGCTTTTGTAATGGGGTCAGGTGGGGTGCTTAAAAAAGTTAAGGCTTGAAAGCGGATTTCAAAAGCGGTTTGAAGAATCCGAGATCGCATTGTTGCGCCAACCCTATTTTAGGGCTAAATCAGAATTTGCCCCAATTTATGCTCAATTGAGGCTTTTTCTTTCATTTTCTTTCTTCTTTTGATTTTTCGGCCTTCTGCCATTTTTGAACTTTCACAAAATTTGCCTCAGTTTATTTTTGAACTGAGGTTCTCTTTTCCCTTTTCCTTTTGATTTTGTTGCATTATCACTTTTCACTTCTTGCAACTTTTTCTTTCCCAACTCAAACTTACCCCAGTGTGGGGTTTACGATTCTCAGGGGTTGCCAAACGAAATAATTTATTCTGAAGGCTCAAAAGGGATAACTAGGGATAGAATGTCCGATTGGAAAAGAAGAGGGCCTGACTTTTGTTCCGTTCCTTACAATAACTCTGAAAGGAAACTTTCATCAATGCGAAATTTCTTGCATGTATCTGAATTAACTGACTGAGGAAGACCCTTGTTCATCCATATCTCTGAAACATAGGCGATCCGCGCGGACAAAACTCTTCCTTTTCTTTTCTCTTCTTCTTTTTTCCCCAAAATTGAAACCCCAGTGGAATCAAATTTCTCCAATTTGTGATTCCCTCTTTTCTTTTAATTTTAGCATTTTTGCTTTTCTCCGTTTTAGAAAATTCTCCAATCTCCCTCCCCAATGCGGGGGTACGATCGTAAGTGCTTTTGAAAAGAACCACCAATTTTAGCTCAAATGAGGATGCAAGGGATAAATGGTGTTTAGGTTGTAGAAAGATGGCCAAAGTATCATTCTTACACCTCATGATAACCAAAGTAACGAAATGCTCATTGAGAATCCATTCCCTTTTGAAAATCTTCCCAATGTAGGGTAGTGATCATTAAAGCCCTTATTTGAAACGAAATTATTCTTTTAAGGCTCAAATGGGAGAGCAAATGATAAAATCTGTATAGGTAGAGAAACGAATGCTCAAAGTATCATTCCAAATTTTCCAAACAAATAAGAATAATGCACATTTTTGCTTTCACTTCGATGTGGATTGAACTAGATTAGACACAATGAACATTTTCAAGCAAAAGTTGCCCCCAATTTACAATTTATCAATCAACTGACTGATTTTTATTTTGGGGTCAAATAGAGGTGGGTAAAATATGAATTGTACAGTGAAGGAGAAAAGGTATCTCATGGGGCCTTTTGAGTGACCTCCTTTAATCTCGAACACTCTTATTGTGTAGCTCAAATCACCAATCTAGTGTGAATATTCAGGCAGGAGGTTGAAAAATCTCAATTTGAGCTTATTTCTTAAAATTCATCATGAAATCTCTTAATGAGCTCAATAAAGAATGAAATATAGACGAGTATATACAAAATGAATAATTGTCTAAATAAAGGCTTCATTATTGCCAATGTTTGAGCAAATTTTAAAAGCAATACATATGAGAAAAATTCTAAAGAACTCCTTTACACATGTATACACACTTTTCTCTCTTAATAGCCCCCTTTTCCCTTTGAACAATGAAATCTCTTAGATGTTTTACACGAGCGCTTTCAGATGAATTTTCAAATTTACATTATAAGGCCTGCCCAAGAATCAAGTAATACTTATTATTTTCAAACTTTATTAGATCAAAATTGTTATCAGATATGGAAAAATATTTTCACCTTATTGAAATATTTTTATGAATGCAGGAGGAAGGGGGAAAAATAAAAGAAAAATACCCAGAATTAGTAAGCAAAAATTGTAAAATCGGTATGCATGTCCTATTGGGGAGCCCTTTTTGTGCCAAGGGTAGGCCTAGCATGAAAAATGCAATCCTCTAGGGTAGGCACCATACAATACCTGATGAATCCGATCAATTGATTGAGTGAAAAATGATTTGAAAAAATTTGACCAATTTGGAGTGAAAAGAGACGTTTGTCCTAAAAATAAGGACAAAGTCCGAATGGACTGCTTGCTTTGATCGACGCATGATGTGCCAAAATGGGTAAAATAGTCAAATGCATTGAATGAAATTTGATTATTTATTGAAAATTGAATGGATAACCCTAAAAATGAATTAAACTAATCAAATGAATTGAATGAAATCAATTGATCAAATAGATCGAGTGAAATGATGATTTATTCAAAATCGACCGAACTGTCCTAAAATAGGTAAATTGGTCAAATGGATCGGACAAAATTGATGATTTATTCAAAATCGATAAGATTGCCCTAAGAATGGGCAAACCACTCAAATGAATTGAATGAAATTAGTGATCTATTCAAAATCGACTAGATTGCCCTAAAATGGGTAAACTTGTCAAATGAATTCAAAATCGACTAGGTTGCCCTAAACATGAACAAATTGATAAAATGGACTGGATGAAAATGGTCCAATGGATTGAATGGAATTGACAGCTTATTTAAAAATCAATCTATCCATCGGTAGTTTCAAAAATTTATTGCGATGCATTAGTCTACGAGCCTTCTAAAATCAAATTTTGGCCTCAATTTATTTATCGTCTCAACAGTGAGGAAATATTGGTGAATTTCTTCAAATTATGTCCTTTACGCAAGGGATTTTTACCGATTTTGATAAAATGGCCAACAAGTGATTATTAGACGCTCATATTCCAAAGATCGCTCTATGAAAATGATCGGATCCTACCTTACCTTGTGCACTACCCCTTTGGATGGTACAAAAATATAAACGTGCAAGTCTCCTTGGATTAAATATCCAAGACACAGGGCGGTTTATTCCTAACGTGGGATCTCCTAAATGGCATTCCCTTTCTAGGGTTTATGCATGATGCCATTTTATTAAAGCAATAAAATGTGCAATTCGAAATGAAACGTGACCTAAGGGACCCTTTATTTGTCAGGGTAGGCCTAAAATGATATGGCATTATTGATTTATGAACGAAAGATACCAAAATATCTTAAACGTGCAATAGCCTATCTACAAGGGTAGGTCCTAAAAGAAGGTCATGCCAGATCTTTTATCTCTTAAAGTTTGTGAATGCAAAGGGCAAAAAACAAGGAAAGTTAGCTCAACACATAACACATTGTGGCAATCAAATAATAAATATAGAAAGCAAAAAATAAGGAAAGAGGGTTGGAATCCCTCCCCTCGTGCCTAGTGTCCCTAATTCAGGATAAGGTCGACTCTACCCTAGGCAATTCTATTATGGATGCATGAGGCTTGGTTCATTAATGCATCTAGACTCGATAAGGCTTCGGCTCCCAAGCCTTCAGACCTAAAGGCGAAGGGTCATCACTCCCAGGGCCTTTGATCGGTGGCTCGAGTGATCCCTTAGGTAGCGCTATGGGCGCAGAGCACACCATCCGCCTACCCAAGGCAATCGATCCTAATCCTACAAGGAGGTGTGGGTAACGCCCACGAAAAAGAAAAAAATAGGGTAAATAAGACTATGCATGCACGTATGAGGTGCTTTCTTATCGAGGGGAGGGATTGTACCATTAGATGCGGTCAAAGGTTCTAGGGTAACTACCCCCCATCCCAAAATGCAATCGCGAAACAAAATAAATGAACCATTCATCACATACATAGTGTGCCAAGAGCGATTAGGCGCGCGATAGATGCAAAAATCCCTAAAAAGAGAAAAAAGGCAAAAGGGAAAGAGGAATGCAATCCTAAACATCCAAATGTAATAGATAAGAAGGTTAAAAGAAGAAAACAATCGACTAAATCAAATGCTCGGACTCTCTAAGTTCCCCAGTGGAGTCGCCAACTGTCGCGCCCCGTTTTTTACAAGAAAAATAAATAAATGGTTTAAAAAGTGAATTTTTGAATGGAAAATGATTTTTTGATTTAAAAAGGAAATGAAGAAAAATATGGGTCTAAATGGGACTTGAAAATGCGACGATTTGACCCAAAATATAGTTTAAAAAGGGTTTTTTGAAATAAAAATTGGAGTCGCCACTTGGTATAGAGTTAAGGTGTACCAAGTCACCTAAAATGAATTTTTAGAGGAAAAGGTAGAAAGAAACCCCTTTTAAACGACTCCTAGTCTACGTAAACCAACGAAAAAAAGGTTCGGGAGTCACATTTGACGAAGGGGAAGGCAAGGATAAAAATCCAAGGCACCCCTTCGACCTAGCCAAGGCTAGTTGCGTGATTTAGTCAAAGGTTTTCTTATTTAACCCTAGAATTTATTGCATTTGGATGCACTATATGAATGCAAAACCTAGACCTAGGGGGCATCGGGGGGCAAAATTTCTCTTCAAAGTTTGAATGGTGCCAATCACATTAATAGTGATGCCCAATAATGACTCTTTGGAGAGGTCACGAATAATGCTAATGATGAAAAATGAGTGGAATGAATGTATGCAATGTGAAAATATGAGTTTGCGTGAAGTGAAGAAGTAATAAAAAAACAATAGTGTGTAAGTGGAAGTGTGCAAATGGATGTGCAAAGTAAGGTGAGTAAAGTGAGAGTATGAAGTGCGTGTGTGCACGTGATAGTATATAAAGTGTAAGTGGCAGAGTGAAAACGTGCAAAATAAAAGTTGTGTGAAGTGAAAATGTGGAAAAAGGGATAGAATATGAAGTAAAAGTGCATGTGATAGTGGATAAATGAAATGCATGAGTCCTAGAGGAATGCAAGCAAGACGGGTACGGGGGACTAATGTCCGTGACTCAATTTTCCCTTTAATAGAGGGAATACGAGCATGCTAAAGCTAAGAAAAGCCAAACTCGTCCATATCCCATATCCAAGGGGTTTATTCCCTAATCTAATCAAGCAAATGAGCTAATCTAAATGAAAATGTAATCCTAAATATGTAAGGGAAAGGGAGTGAAGGGTCATGCAAAAATGTAAAACTAAAAGGAAAGAATGAATGAAGATGTAATGAAGGCATGCAAGTATGTGCTAGCGCGGGGACGGCCCTAATGGGTCTAGCATTGGACTAGCCCTTCACTAACGCTTTTCACAAGCATTGGACTTGCGAGAGTTCGAGGGGGAAGACCATGACTAGCATTGGACTAGCCACGGTGACGTACATTCATCTATATAAGCAAATATAAATAAAAACAAGTAGACATGCAAGGCACGTATTTTCACATAACACATAGCACATAAGCATGCTTATCTAGATGCCAAAACCTAGGGAAAGCGATTAAACACATAGCACCTAAGCATGCAAAACACATGAGGCAATTAAGGCCCTAACTATTACATTTTTAGGGGGAAGGCCTACTACAATCTAAAAGGGGGAATAAGAAGGAATAAAACAATTAAACCCCTAACTATTACAATTTTGGCATTCGAGTGCCTCCCAAATGATGAAATTGAACTAAAATTGAAGCAAAAACTACGCGACTAAAGAAATAAATAAAGTGAAAATGAAGTAAACACTTAAAGTCATGCAATTGCACACATAAGACACATATACGCACGTAGGGTCAAATAAAGTCAAAAATAAAGGATAGAGTGTACCTCCCTCGCAATGGTAAGCAAATGAAGGGAAAGTAGCTTCAAAACAATAAAAGGGTCAAGGTACCACTTTAATTGAGAAAAATTAAAAGAAATGCGCAAATACAAAGCTCACTTGACCATAAAGCCCCTAAAGTCATGACTTAAGTGCAATTGAAACAAAGCATAGTAGTTAATTGAAGCAAACAAGCAATGAAGTTGTAAAATTGAAACTACCAAGGACCAAATTGAGGAGATTATTCAATTGGTTGGGTCATAGCAGCATTAGTTGGAAGCCAAGGGGTCAAAGTGAAATTATTGAAAGATTATCATGCAAATGCCATGCAAATGCTACGAAGACACCTTCTGCAAACAAAATGCTGCGCTTTCACTTTCCGGATGCATATTTCCGACCCAACATGCAAGCATTTGATCCAAATTCTTTCAACCAACATCACAACTTCAAACTAAACAACACCAACATAACTTCAAACTCCAAACAAGCAAGACACAGTAAAGGAACTGATGCAAAAATTCTGGACAAAACATTCATGTAAAATGGTTTGGCAACCTGAAATTCACTCTTTTGGTAAGCATTCGAACATGATTCAAGCATTCCAGCCCCCAAAATGCAAACCCAACACCCCTTATCTGATTCCTCTTTCCAACATAAAGGTCAACCAGCAAACTGGATGGCCGAAACTTTGGGTGAGCAAGTGCAGGTAAGAAAACAGCAAAGAGAATGCGAGAGCTTTTCTTTTTTTTTCTGTTCTGCTGCAAATTTTGCAGCTTCAACTTATTGTCATTTAACATCCCTAAGCATGATCATCTAACCCCCATAAACTGATTGAAAAAGCGGGGCATGAAATACAGCAAAAGAGAAGGTGAAACTTGCGGTAAAGTTATGCCATCCCAGTCAAGTAGCAAGCTGAAACAAGCACTTTAGGCAAACCAAACTTTCGGCCCATTGAAGCACTTGGCTTCTTACCATTTCTGCTGCAACTTTTTGCAGCCGCAACTCACATCAAGTTCACACCAAAATATTTATAGCCTCGGATCAAAACGTGCAACCTCGTCGTTAAATCATTTAGGCACAAGATTTAGCTAGCAGAAAAAATGATTAAAACCAGGTTCTTGTGGACTGTTGCGAGAAGGAAAACATAAGAACTACATGAAGCTTTCTGCCAAATCCTAAGTTTGCAGTGCAAGTGTGCAGGTTCTTCCTCACTGAACGTAATAAAAATCTGAACCAGACATCAAACTTTAATCTGGAACACTGAAATCACATAAATTCCTCCATCAAAAACACACAAACTTTCGGCTAAAACCTTCGGCAAATTTCTGCTGCGAATTTGCAGCCTATCAAAACACAATCAAACCTCCTGCCGAAAACTTCAAAACAAGTTCACAAGATGAGAACCTAAGACCCAAACAAAAATTTTGTAATCAAGAACGAACAAAAGACTGAACACACTCAGAGTAAACATCTCTCCAAGTTCACGGATGGACACAAGATGACACCTTTTATTCACAAGTCCTCAACAAGAAAAACCCAAAGACAAGATTCTGATTATAAGCCATTGAACTTGTAAAAACAACAAAAGCCCATGAGCTCTCTCGTCATCTCTTAACTCTAACAGAATCCAGGCAAAGAAAACAAGAAAACATAATAAAAGTCATGCAAATCTGAAGAGAAAAATCTGTCATCTACGGGGTTCGCTGCCAACTAAGAAACATGGGGAATCTTTTACACAAAAGGAACTCATGACTCATCATAACACAGGACCCGAAGTATGCAGCCCATATTTGAATGAACGACGCATGAACAGGAAGAAACTGAAAGAAGAAAAATAGGACGGGAAAACAAAAATCAAGTAGCGAAACTCTTGGTTACGGAAGAGGATGATGCGTTGGCGAAGGAGGATGAAAGAAAGGATTACCTTGAGGGATGATCGAACTCCACAGAAACCCAATGAAATCTGCTGCGATCTTGATGAGGAATCCTCGAGCGAGAGTTTGGAAACTCCTAAGCTTCTCAGTTTTCCTTTTTCGCCTACCCACGGAACTCTCCTCTTCTCTTTGGTTGCCCTTTCTCTAGCCTTTCTTGTTTTCTCTCTACCCATCAGCCATCAGCTGTAGCTATCTCCTCTCCATCCCTCCCCCCAGTTTTTCTTTTCCTTTGCTGCTTTTCTAAAACCTAGCCGTCACCCATTCTTTTTTTATCTAGCCGTCCCCCGAAACCTTAGCTTTCCACAGCTTTTTATATCCGAGACTTCCTCCTGAAACCTAGCATCTACGGCCCGAAAAAAAACTCCCTCTCCTCTTGCATTTTTACAGCCTTAGATTTTCATGCTTTCTGATCAACTTTGAATCAAGCCAAGTGTCTTCTATTAAGATCATCAGACGGAGGAGAAAATTGAGCCAATAATAGAGCTGAAAAAAAACATTTTTTGTATCTGCGTTTTTGCAGATGAAAATGTAGAGGAGTTTTGATTGTATGCTTCTCAGGTGCATGAGCTCTCTCCCTTTTTTTTTCACTTAATTACACACAATAACAATTTAAATAAAATGTATAAAACTAATAACAAAAGGTAAAACAAAAACTAAGATTTTCCTGTCTTTTCCTTTTTCATTTTCATTTTTTTTCGAAATCAATTTAAATAAATAAACCAAATTATAAACAAATTAAAAAACAAACTAAAACTTTCAAAATATCAATTACATTTTTTCTCTTCTTCAAATTGAAACTCAAAAATGATTAAACAATTTTTGTGGGCATTTTCTTTTCTTAAAAAATAATAAAATATAAAATAAAATAAAAATAGCCGATATTATCAATAAAAGTAAAAATGAAATAAATTAAAAATTTGGTGTCTACTGTTCCCAATTTCCCCCTTCATTCGAGGGTTGCCTACGTCCACGGTCCCAGCCTCGTCCACTACGAGTTCCTTCTATTGGATTAACTAATCTAGGCTCGAGACGCGAATACAAGATACAAACTAGCGAGCTCAGTCAGTCAGACATACATATAATACGTCCGCATCAATTCAAAAGCAAATATACATATAACACGACTATACCAAACAAATCACACAGTAACAGTCAGCCAGATACAAGCAAAGGAAATCCTATGGAAGTAAGGGGGTCATTCAATAGTACATACTATGAACTAGACCAAGAGTACAAAAGCAACTAACGAAAAGATTCCCCCCCTAGGGTTCCATCCGTAATCTACAAGAAATCACAATTTATCTCTTAGGCAGGGTTAATCATTCACACATCATATAAAGTTTCGTAGAATCAGATGTCTAATTCGCCCAAGTCATTTCTAATCCATAGAGAAGAAATGAAACAACAATATCAAACTAAACATATACATTGATGTTCAAATCCAGCTACAAGGTTTATACACGCCCAAAACGTTAAAGTATTTACAACCCAAGTAAAATCAACCCTAGTCGGGTGTTAGCGCGAGTACAATATCAAAATCCAAAAAAACTAGACTACGCTAGTCTGTACAAGTCTCACGCCTCGCTCGTACCCCCTGTAAGGAAAACAAATGGAGTGGAATGAGCTAAAAGCCCAGTGAGGTTCCCAATAGCAAGTTGACTATTATTTAAAAGTACAAGTACCAACGTAGCAAAAGAATGAGCATAACAAGTTCATAAAAGTGAACAATACACTTCAAGTAGCAAATTTCCAAGTGAACGAGTGAAAATTTCTTTTCTAAAAGAAACAATAACACTACGAATAACAATCCAGATGTAAGGATACCGATGGCTCTCAGGAGCCAAATTTCCCATTGCTTCAGCAGAGCTTGATCAAGTATTAGTTGACACTCCGTCAACTTTCAAGAAAGGTAACCAGTCCAGTAGTACTTCGCTTAACTCCAATCCGTCCACCATTCAACCCCCTTACCGGACCCGAACACCAACTAAACACTGGTGGTAATACTCGAGTATACCGATTAGTCGAGGAGATAACACTCCACTCGACATCACTAACTACCCATGGTTCGTTATCTAATCGACCAAGCCCTTGCCGGCTCGACTCGATTAACTAGCCAGTGGGGTTTGGGTTTCCAAGATTTCGATGAGATAACATCTCCAATCGACTGAATCAAGATAAAAGTACGGAGACGGGAATAAGAGGCACCTCCCACTCGAATTGATTGTGGTACATGCTGCCGCTCTAGCACTTACAAATCAAGCACAAGTATATCAAGTCAATTGTACCAATAAACACGGACATATCACATTAGGGCAAGTGCGATAAAGTACACCCTTACCCGACCATATCAATCAAATATCATTCGATCACATTAGTCAAGTATTGAAAACAAGTGTCAAATTCAATCAGGAATTTGAAAGCACTCACCAAAATGTAGTGCTTTTTGAAAATCACGTTCAGGTCCAACTCCTTTGTCGGAGTCCAAATCTGCGATAAAATATCATTGACGAATGTAAAACTCTCTAGAGTTCGAAACATAGGAGTTTCACTTCAAGAAAATCAAGTAAATACAACTCATTTAAGTAGTATTCAAGATACTTATCAAATCCCGAAAAATTTATACTCGCTCGTTTAGTTTCGGTAAGAAAGCGATTAAAACTTTAGAACTCCCATTGGAGTCGAAAGAACGAGGAAAACGTATTTCTAGTAGTCGTTATTTCATTTCCCAAGGGTACAAGTTCGGCCAAATTCTAACTTATATACCTCGATAAAAGAAGATGCAATAGCCTAGATGGTTCAAGTGGTATTCGCTCTCAAGCCTTGCTCAAGTCGCAAGTATATCTACCTAGCCCTCGAGCGTAAATTTGGGCAGCACGCCCTTTGTATTTACCTCTTTTCCAGCCATTTATGGCTTCATTCTTTTCCTCTATTAGTCCCAAAATCACACACAAAATAATCTCATTTCAATGGCCGTTCAATAGGCTCAATGTCGTACAAGTACAAAATCAGGTTAGGAAAATGTCCGAAAATAAAGTTGAAGTCATAAAACAAAAGACAGATTTCACGTCACTTAGCGTATCGGACACAACCGAAGCTACGCTTATCGGATTGGGGTGAAATTTATACCGTTTCGAAGCTAAGATAAAGGGATACAACTTTGATGAAGACCACTGAATCAGTTCGTAATGTATCCAGGTCAAAATTTCAAATTACAGAACTAGAATCTCACAATCAGACTAGTTAACCATACTATGCATAAACGACAATAACTCGAGCTACCAAAGTCCGATTGAGGCGTTTTCAGGGGTGTTGGAAAGCTAAGACATAATACTACAACTTCTATGTTTTGACCAAATGCTAATTCTGTACGGATCAAGGTGAACAGATGAGATCAGATTGGTGAACTGTCAACACTGTCCACAGAGCTCTACCTATGGCAGTCAGGGGTATTTTTGTATTTTCACATGTTAAAGTGCTCGGATTGAGCTGAAATTTTACAGGAATCTATAAAATATTATTCCCTACAACTTTTATGTTTTGTTCTAAGCCTAATTCGGCCTCCCTCCTGGTCAAACAGAATCGGACAGAATAGGGCAGTGAAGAGTTTCATTTCTGGAATTAAACTTTTCCACTAGAACTTCATATCCAACATGTACTCTATCATCAAAACCATCAACTACTAGCTCAATAACATCAATTAAGAGGTAGATAACTATAATCAAAGCTGAAAATGTAAACCCTAACTCCATATCCAACAAATCAATCAAAACTAACCGATTAACCGTCATAAGGCAAGATTAAGAGCTTCTAACTAAACTTAAACAACATTAAATGCAAGAAAAGGATAGGAAACCATAATACCTCACCAAGACTCCTTTCAAGAGAGAATCACCACCTTTCCCTCCAAAGTTTCACCACACAAAGCTTCTTAAGAACTAAAGGAAGAGTTTAATCGGTTTAGTTTTCTTGTTTTCTCACTAAATCAAGCAAAACCCATGATGGATTGAAGCTCTATTTCTCTTGTTTTTCCCTCTCTCTCTCATGGCTGCTAGGCTGAAAATGAAGGCTCAATTGAAACTTCAAGAAGGTTAAAATGATAGAAATGAATTTGGGTCAAAGGTGACAAGTGTCACACTTTGATTGGTAGTCAAATTTTGTTCTTTTCTCTCTTATTTTTGGTCCAATATTTCGGCTGCCTTGAGGATATTTTGGGGGCTGATTTTAATCAATTAATAGGAAGGAGATTAAGGTAATAAAGTAGTGTTCAAATGGTGCACTCACTCGGTAACAGACGGTACTCGTCGGTTCAACCCATTTTTTCTTAAAGTGCGTATACTAGGGTTTTAACTTATAATTCACTAACTTATAATTCTTACTTCTAATCACACACTTAATATCATCTAAACTCACCCTTAATCACTGAATTTAGTGCACACATCTCACCAAATGATCACACGGTCAAAATACGCAAAAACCCTAATTTGCGATAATTCGAAAACGAAAGGGAAAACCTTTAATTCTATGGTTGATTGCAATTACTGAGGGTGTGAATGAGCAGTAAAGCTATTAGAAATAAATAAATGCCAAATAAAAGGAATTTTAAGAAAAATGTGAGGGAGTTTACAATTCCATTGATTACAATTAGGGTTTCTAGTCCCTTTAAAACAAATTTACGGTTTTAAATCAAACCCAAAGAAATAAACTCCAGTATCTTCTTTACAAACAACCCCCTAACATTCGGTGTATCACAATCTCCCCTCCTTAAAAGAATGTCGTCCTCGACATTCCAACTAGTACTAATCAGATCAAAATAGTCCTCGAAAGTCAGTCAAATACTCAGATTCACTCCAATCCCACTTATCACTTTGTAACGGGCCAACAGATAGCTAAACAAGTAACCAAAGAGAACATGCAAAAGGTCTCGGTTCAAACAACTGGCCCTGAGTTGGAAATAAAGTCTCAAATATTCAAAAAATTCAGAACATGGCTTAGCTTCAAGTCAAAAATTTTACCCCTGGCGGTGTTGGATAACACAACAAGCTAGCACAACGACTATACTTCACCAAAGAGTCTCAGTTCAAGAAATTGTCCCTGGTGGTGCTTGAAAACACAGCAGGCATGCCTCGCCAGAAGAATGGCGGTGCTTGAAAACACAACAGGCAATGCCTCACCAGAGAGGTTCAGTTCAACCGCTACAGAGGAGTAGTAGCCTGTGACAGCCCCACCTCCCCCTAAGGCGAACCAGAGGGTTCGGCGGACCACCTGCCCAGCTCTCTACGGGACTCAATCGCTCACTAAAGTCCTCAATTAAATTACGAGATAATTCTCCAATAATTACATGTCATAAGCGAAGAGGAAACAATTCCCCAAACCATACATAAAATGATTCCAAATCCAAACTGTACAAGATATATGCCATCCAGTCACGTGAATAAGTACTACAAGCCTTCCTTCGCCACGAGCCCTGTGGAGGGGAATAAAATATTTTTGGGGTGAGTTAGAAGCTCAGTGAGTAACCAATAAAATCAGTAATCAAATATATTTCACAATAATGCATTTCGATAATGTCATGATTCCAAGATCAAATGTACGTATTTTTGCTCTCGTGAGCCAGTGAAATCATTGCACTTAAACATCCAACGCTCAAAAAGATCTTTTAACGTTGAACAGTGAGAGGGAGCCCCTTTTTGAGCTCCAAATGCACATAAACAAGTGGTGGAGACGTTGGTGTTTAGCACAAGACTCCCCAAAAACTCATTGAAGCCAAAACATGTCATGAACTCACATGCAAGCACGCATGATATGCAATCGAGTAAATAATACAAGAAACATTTCAAAAGTACTTGGAAAATAGTTGAGGGTCACTCACCTCCACGGCTCAGAAACCATCCATCATATATCATTACCTTGCCCGAGTCCAAACCCTAAATCACAAACTCAAAGCAATCATACATTCTCAAAGTTCGGACAGCATTTCCCCATAAATGCTTCATTTTCAACCTACAATATATTACCAATCACACATACGGTTAATAAGCAATAAAATATATCCAATTAGGCCACAATATCCCTCAATAAAAGCTAATTAGAAGCTTAAGAGCCACCATTAGAAAAACCCCCAATTAAACCCTAGAAACCGGAATTTATTCCCTCAAGCGTAACTTTTCCACAACAATCGCAGTTAATGTATAAAAGTTCCGTTTAACACCTTTTGGCACAATATCCATAAGTGAAGCTACCCTTATCGGATTGGAATACAATTTATACCATTTCGAAGCTAAGACAAGGACCTACAACTTTCGTGAAGACCACTCAGTCCAGGTCTCACCCTAACTAGGTCAAATTTACCAAAACAACTCCAGATTTTCCAGTTCGAAACTCACTGTGAAATTCAACTAGCAGTCCTTATTCATTCACTCATATCTCAGCACACACAACTCCAATTCAGGTAATTCCAAAGCCATTTGAAAGCTAAGATACAAGGTTATAATTCTTAAGAAGACATCATCAACCAATTCGGTAATATTCCTGGTCAAACTAACCACTTACAGAGGCTGATTTTTATTTTCGGACAGAAACAGGGCAGCAGGGGTATTTCGGTCTTTTTATAGGCTACGTT
Source organism: Coffea eugenioides (assembly GCF_003713205.1). Classification (NCBI taxonomy): domain Eukaryota; kingdom Viridiplantae; phylum Streptophyta; class Magnoliopsida; order Gentianales; family Rubiaceae; genus Coffea; species Coffea eugenioides. Next base: position 99,255 of record NW_020862445.1, on the reverse strand, counting down.
ACTCCGATTGAGCTAAAATTTTTTAGCCAACTATAAAACATCATTCTATAAAACTTTCATGTTTTGTGCTAAGGCTAGTTCGGCCTCTAACAAGGTGAAATAGAACCGGACAGAAGCAGGGCAGGTTATCATCCAAGCTGGAATTCATGTATTCAAGTGTTAATCCTCCACAAAACAACATCTAAAACAACTAAAAACCACTAATAAGCAATGAATTGAAGTAAAGAGGATGTTCTTGGCAAAATAACTTAAAACCACAAGAAAGGTAGGAGCTTAATCTTTCCTCCTCCAAAACAACTCCACCAACACCTTTAACCTTCCCTAATGATCACTTGTATGGTGTAGTTTGTGATTTGGTTGGTTGAAACTCAAGATTTGGACAAGAATTGAAGTAACAAGATGAAGGTTTTTCCTCTCTTTTCTCTCTACATGTCTCACCCAAGAGGGGTAAAGAAATGAGAAAATGTTGGTCAAAATTGGAGTTTAGGAAAGTTAAATAAAAGTTAGGCAAGTCAACTTCCAATCGGATCGCGACACTTGGCCCTTCTTAAGTTTATTCTTATCCCTTTGTCTCTCCAAGATTAACCATCTAAGTAACCTCTAATTATCTCTTAGCACCTTGTAAAATAATATCACTTAATACAAAACTCCAACAAGTTGTCAAAAATATATCGCATTTACCGCACTAGCGGGTCCCACATCCATAATACACTTCAAACTTAGCGTGGACTAACTTGTATCAAGAAAATGATTTGAAAACTATATTCCCTTATAAAAATGTATAGGAAATTAATATATTGAAGAAAGGCATAAAATTATAGACAAGAAAATAAAATAATGTCTAGAAAATATATAAAAATTTTCGGGTTCTCAAACTCATTCTTTCGGGGCGTCACATAGCCGGTCTACAACCACACGAGTACGAATAAGTTCAAAAGCAGGGTCAAACATATAAGTTGAAAAGCAGAGCCAAATACTTCAGGTTCATAGAGCACGAGTACGAATAGGAACTCACTCGCTTAGCCTATGCCCAGCAATTCACATTCTCAAGCAGTCATAAAATTCAAGTCCACATACAGGTCATATACGAATCAAGCCACTTGCTAATGCGTAAAAGAAATACCATATATTCAGGCAAGTCAGGTTCATTAAGTGTACATAAGAGCACACTAACCTAAACAAGTTCAAGTCTCAAGTAAGCTCAGCCTAATAGATCTCAGGCAGTTCAAGCATTTCAAATCCCAACACTTACAAATCGGGTGGTGCAAAACTTAATCAAACAAGAAGACTAGAAGAAGGATGCAAAATCAAAAGTTTTCTCAACCATTCCGGCCACCACCAAAATCTATCAAAACCCAAGCCAAACACTTATTGGACAAGTCCAAGTCATATTTCAATCTCCTCATTCAGTTAAGTCTCGAGTACAATACAAAATCTTCTGCGCTCTAACCTGTGCCATTACAATTTATCTCAAACTCACTTATCATTCCTATTCATCTCATCATACATTAGACCATGTTCCTTCTAAATTCACAAGTATTTCCTCAAGAAAGTATCGAGTACTCAAGTACAAAAATCCAAACTAAGTGTGACGTCCCCACTTCTCCCAAGGGCGAACCCGAGGGTATTGGCGGGACGCCTGCCTAACTCGCGCCAGGACTCAAAAACACAAAGCAATAAAAACTAGATAAACCAAAAGAGTACTATTCACAATATATACAACCCCAAAAGAGTTATATTTACGTTCTCAAAAGGAGTTATCCAGACTACTACATTATCCTATGCTAAATCAAAAGTAGAAAGTAGACCCAAAAAAGGGTCCTTATACAGATCACCAAAATAAGAAGAAACTTCTTAGTTGTCCGGTTATCACAAACCAAGCCTAACTATTCTAGTGATAGTGCCAAAAGTCCCTCGCGTCGGCCCCTGTTAAGGAAAACAAAGGGAAAGGGGTAAGCTATATGCTTAGTAAGTAAACAGGGGTAAAAAAGTAAATTTCACATTAAGACGAACAATTACGTCACAAAGATGTCAAATCGAAAATATAAAAGTAACAACACAAGTTAAGGATACAGGTTGGCTCCAAAGCCACGTCATGTGCCATGTGTGACCACCCGTTGACACTCCGTCGACCACCGATAAGGGTCCATAGAACTCCACTTGTACTCCCACCTAACACCTTATCACCCTCACTGGCCAGTCACCTCACGAAATGGCTCGAGCAAACGAAACGAAATTGAATTTGATTCACAAGCTCGGTTCACAAACTTGATTCACAAACTTGGTTCACAGAACCACAAATTTGGTGACCTTAAGACTAGGTTGGACTGGCTTCGACCAAGCCCTGGCCGGCTCGAATAGTCCGTCTAGGTCTTGAGATCGGGCCCCACAAAAGTCACCCCGAACTACAAGCTCAAGGGGTTCAACACCAAAATACTTCATATATACACATCTCATAAAGAAGCACAAGTGTAAATTAGGGTTTAGGTCGAGTGTGATCAAGTACACACTCGCCTAAGTACCCTCTCATCCACACCAAAGCACATAAGCAAGTTATACACAAAAACGGCCTGAATACTTACACAAAACACAAAGATAGCACAAGGGCGAAAATCACTTCCCGCGTGATAGCTAGTAGGCCCCACCGGCTCCATCTAGCTCGCCACCATCTGTAATAGAAGGTTGCACCATATTATTACACAAACCACTACTAAAGTGCATAAATCAAGCAAAATGGCAAAACGGTCACATGCACGCGCGGAAACGGCAAACGAAAACGGGCAGATTTGGCACCTAGAACTGCTTTGATCAAATTTCAGGCTACGGTTATCGGATTGAAGTGAATAAGGTACCGTTGTGAAGCTAAGAAGAAGGGCTACAACTTTCATAAAGACACCTGAAGCCAGATCTCAATGGAACTAGGACAAAAATGCACAAGACTGTCCCAGCCGTTTCAATTCAGGTTACCGAGCAGGCCCTATTTGAACGACTATAACTCATGATTCAGAGATCGAAATCAAGAAATTCCAGAGGGGTTGGAAAGCTTATTTATAAGGCTATTACTTTTGGTGTTTTGACCCCAAGCTGAATCAGTACAGAGCATAGGAAAAAACGGGTCCAAAATTCGTACACAGAACTGACTGATTTCAACGGCAATTCTGACACCTTACATTATTTTGGGCATAACTGGAACTACGGAACTCGGATTTGGACGCATTGTGACAGCCCCACCTCACCCTAAGGCGAACCAAAGGGTTCAGCGGACCGCCTGCCCAGCTCTCGCCAGGACTACGGAGTCGAATCACACAAATCCGATATTACGCGAGATAGGACCCAAAAGAAATGAACGATTGAAGACCTCCAAGCTTAAACATGGAGAAAACGCTTTCATATATACATGTCGCTAGGTTTACAATTCAAATGGAACCAGTGAAACGAAATACATTTAGGGTTTGCTCATTCTCGAGGAGCTATACAAAAGAACAAAAGATTTCCTAACTAGCTCAACTCGCTTCTCAAAATCATGATTTCCAAAAGAGGTTCCTATAAGGAAAACAAAGATAACGAGGAGGGGGTGAGCTTACGCCCAATGAGGTACCAAACATGTAGCAGAAAAAAATCAGGTATTTCACGTTATACAAACCAGATACACATGCTCGCTATAAAGTAAGACAGGTAAACACAAGAACTCAAATAGGAAGGATACAGGTGGCTCTCAGGAGCCAGCTTTCCAGCGCAGTACTTGATCCAAGCCGGTTGACTCTCCGTCAACGTATATAGAACCAACACGTCCGTAGACCCCACTTTACACCAAATTCCGTCCACCAAACACCCCTTTACCGGGCCCGCTCACCTTACAGAAACAGAAATGGTAATACTCGAGTATACCCGGAATCAAGGGTCTCAATACCCAAAGATCCCAAAACAGACTACCGTGGTTCGTTATCTAATCGTCCAGGCCCTTGCCGGCCCGACTCGAATAACTTAGCCACAGGATTTGAGCCATAGGTCACAGAAAGGTCGTTGGTTATAAGTTTCCAAACGACGTCCGAACAGATACAGATACAGATATTAGATACAGATACAGATTCAGATTGACACCAAAATTGGCATATGAACAGACAAGAGAACGAGTGTGATAAAGTACACCCTCGTCTCAAACAAATTAAACAGATTGCAGAGCAGAAATCAAGTTAAACAGCAATGGAGGGGAGTGGTACACTCACCGGTTCAAGTACAGATACCTCAAAAGTTTTCACTTCGGATTGGCTTTAATCGCCAAGAAACCCTTAGAAACAAGAGAGAGAGAGCTATTGGTCACCTTAACTTTCCAAACAACTTCACCAATCACTTCAAAATCACCAAGTGGAGGAGTTTTGTGGAGCAAAACCAAAATTAAACGGTAGGAGTGGAAGATTGAGCAAGTTGGGATCAAATTTTTGGAGAGCTTTTCTTTTCTTTTCTCTCTAATGAGGGCCGGCTATGAGCTTGATATTTGTGGGGATTTGTGGGTCAAATTTTTGAGTTATTTTGGTAAAATGGTAAAAGCATGAATAGGAAGTCAAAAGTAGGATTTAATCTCCAAGTGACACATGTCACTTGCATTAATTGCTTGCCAAACTTTTGTCTCTCTTATACCAATCCACTTAACCTCCTCTCATTAATTCTTAACACCCGATAAATTAATTCCAGTATCCAAAACTTAACCTAGTTGACCGAAATTTTCCGAACTTTTCGCACTTGTGGGTCCCACGTCCGGTATACGCTCTTAATTTCTCAAAACCTATTCGATACTAGAAAAATCATTTAAAAACTATATTTACTCATAAAAATTATCTAGAAAATTTTTCCAGATACAAAAAGTTCAGAAAACAAGCCATTGAAGATAAGAAAACTTAGAAAGATAATAAAACCTAAAAAATGAAAAAGTTACGGGTTTTCACACTCTCTCCCCCTTAAAGAAATTTCGCCCTCGAAATTTTCTCACCAACGGAAATTTTTTTTTTTTTTTAAATCTAGTGTACCTGACGGATTGTACCTTCTCCGTCCTCAGACGAGTTAGGATCCTGATGCTGCCCCAGGGAATATACTCGAGCCGGTACCTTCGCTCTAGTCCCTTCTCCTTTCGACTGTCTAGGATTGGTCTTGGCTGGTGGCTGAGAGTTGGTCTTGGTTGATGGCGGAGTCCCTCTCCCTTCGCGCAGTCGAGCTGGACAGTTAGCAATTCGATGTTCGGCGCTACCACAGCGCATGCATTTTCCTTCTTTCTTCCAACAATTTGCCTCCGTGTGATTTGGCCCTCCGCAATATCCACAGGGACCTCGAGTAGCAGTGACCGATCCTCCTGGTGAGACACCACTGGCCACCCCCGGTTGTCGTACTCCCCCGTTTCCTTTTCCACTCTTAGGGGGTGTGCTCTTATCTTCCCGTTCCGAGCTGCTCCCAGGGAAGCCCCTTGTTTTGACTTGGAAGTTCCTAACTTGTAACCTCGCAGTTTCAACTCGCTGGGCTTTCTCCACCGCATCACTAAAGGCATTAAGTTGGGCTACTGCCAGATCCTTCTGAATTTCAACATTTAATCCTTGGATGAATCGCCTTATCCGTCTTTGTTCAGTTACAATCAGTTCGGGAGCAAACTTAGACAACCGAGTGAATTGACTCTCATACTCGGCCACGGTCTGAGTTCCTTGGCGAAGCCGAATAAATTCATCTTCCTTCTTTTCTTGGATTAGAGGAGGGAAAAACTTGGCATTAAATTCCCTCATAAAGTTCGCCCACGTCCTCGGGGTTTGTTCTCTTTCCCATTTCATTCGAATGACATTCCACCAGGAACGGGCGGCTCCCTCTAGTTGAAAGACAGCAAATGTTACCTGTCTCTCCTCGGTATAGTGTAAGGCAGCGAAAATATCGATCATCTTCTCCAGCCACTTCTCAGCTACGTCAGGATCAGGGCCTCCAAGAAATTTGGGTGGGGAGAACTTCTGAAATCTCTCAAGGGCTCTATCCTCACCCTCTATGTGATTACCAGGATTCCCAGGGTTGGGGTTAGGGTTTTGACCTTGTTGGTGCACCACTTGGGCTAGTAAATCAGTCATTTGCTGCATGGCAGCAGCTATTTGGACATTGGGGTCAACCCTAGGTTCAGGGTTTGGTTCATATGAGGTTTCTCCAGTGCGCCTCTCAGATATAGGTTGCCTAATTCCACGCCCGCGGCCCCGTCCACTACGAGTGCCTTCCATTGGTCTAATAAATCTAGGGTCGAAGCGGGAATATAATATTAAACATAGGTAGGCAAAAGCAAGTAGCAAAAGGTACGCACAGATCAAAAGTATACATATATAACATAACTGTATCAAACAAGCCACACAGTAGCAATCAATTAGATACAAATCCATGAAAATAGCGGGGTTATCCAAAAGTACTATAGACACACTAGGTCACCAGTATAAGAATAACTAACGAAAAGCTTTTCCCCTCTAGGGCTCCGTCCTTAATCTACGAGAACAACACCATTGATATCCTAATCAAGGTTGATCATGCTTAACAACACCCGAACAGACTGCACGAAGTTCCATCGAATCACATTGCTAGTTCGCCCAAGTCCTTTCTAACCTAGGCTCTCATCTCTTTCGTATCCGGGCGCAAGAATCCCATCTAAGATAATTCACAACTCGAGCCGGCCGGTCACAAGCGTAAATCATCCCTACTAAAGATTCCTACCCGACATACTTATCTGTCGTCCTCAAGTTCCATAATAAAGATTTTTACACTTATAACATGCCCCATTCATAACTTACGCTCAAACGAGCACTTAGACACATCCATGAAATCAGAACCATAACACCACTTGGCCCTAGGCTCACTCCGCGCAGAGACCACGCGAAGTGGCTCTGATACCACTTGTGACAGCCCCACCTCACCCTAAGGCGAACCAAAGGGTTCAGCGGACCGCCTGCCCAGCTCTCGCCAGGACTACGGAGTCGAATCACACAAATCCGATATTACTCGAGATAGGACCCAAAAGAAATGAACGATTGAAGACCGCCAAGCTTAAACATGGAGAAAACGCTTTCATATATACATGTCGCTAGGTTTACAATTCAAATGGAACCAGTGAAACGAAATACATTTAGGGTTTGCTCATTCTCGAGGAGCTATACAAAAGAACAAAAGATTTTCTAACTAGCTCAACTCGCTTCTCAAAATCATGATTTCCAAAAGAAGTTCCTGTAAGGAAAACAAAGATAACGAGGAGGGGGTGAGCTTACGCCCAATGAGGTACCAAACATGTAGCAGAAAAATCAGGTATTTCACGTTATACAAACCAGATACACAAACTCGCTATAAAGTAAGACAGGTAAACACAAGAACTCAAATAGGAAGGATACAGGTGGCTCTCAGGAGCCAGCTTTCCAGCGCAGTACTTGATCCAAGCCGGTTGACTCTCCGTCAACGTATATAGAACCAACAAGTCCGTAGACCCCACTTTACACCAAATTTCGTCCACCAAACACCCCTTTACCGGGCCCGCTCACCTCAACAGAAATAGAAATGGTAATACTCGAGTATACCGGAAATCAAGAGTCTCAATAGCCAAAGATCCCAAAACAGACTGCCGTGGTTCGTTATCTAATCGTCCAGGCCCTTGCCGGCCCGACTCGAATAACTTATCCACAGGATTTGAGTTCATAAGTCACAGAAAGGTCGTTGGTTACAAGTTTCCAAACGACGTCCGAACAGATACAGATACAGATACAGATACAGATATTAGATACACAGATTCAGATTGACACCAAAATTGGCATATGAACAGACAAGAGAACGAGTGTGATAAAGTACACCCTCGTCTCAAACAAATTAAACAGATTGCAGAGCAGAAATCAAGTTAAACAGCAATGGATGGGAGTGGTACACTCACCGGTTCAAGTACAGATACCTCAAAAGTTTTCACTTCGGATTGGCTTTAATCGCCAAGAAACCCTTGGAAACAAGAGAGAGAGAGCTATTGGTCACCTTAACTTTCCAAACAACTTCACCAATCACTTCGAAATCACCAAGTGGAGTAGTTTTGTGGAGCAAAACCAAAATTAAACGGTAGGAGTGGAAGATTGAGCAAGTTGGGATCAAATTTTTGGAGAGCTTTTCTTTTCTTTTCTCTCTAATGAGGGCCGGCTATGAGCTTGATATTTGTGGGGATTTTTGGGTCAAATTTTTGAGTTATTTTGGTAAAATGGTAAAAGCATGAATAGGAAGTCAAAAGTAGGATTTAATCTCCAAGTGACACATGTCACTTGCATTAATTGCTTGCCTAACTTTTGTCTCTCTTATACCAATCCACTTAACCTCCTCTCATTAATTCTTAACACCCGATAAATTAATTCCAGTATCCAAAACTTAACCTAGTTGACCGAAATTTTCCGAACTTTTCGCACTTGTGGGTCCCACGTCCGGTATACGCTCTTAATTTCTCAAAACCTATTCGATACTAGAAAAATCATTTAAAAACTATATTTACTCATAAAAATTATCTAGAAAATTTTTCCAGATACAAAAAGTTCAGAAAACAAGCCATTGAAGATAAGAAAACTTAGAAAGATAATAAAACCTAAAAAATGAAAAAGTTACGGGTTTTCACACTCTCTCCCCCTTAAAGAAATTTCGCCCTCGAAATTTTCTCACCAACGGAAATTTTTTTTTTTTTTTAAATCTAGTGTACCTGACGGATTGTACCTTCTCCGTCCTCAGACGAGTTAGGATCCTGATGCTGCCCCAGGGAATATACTCGAGCCGGTACCTTCGCTCTAGTCCCTTCTCCTTTCGACTGTCTAGGATTGGTCTTGGCTGGTGGCTGAGAGTTGGTCTTGGTTGATGGCGGAGTCCCTCTCCCTTCGCGCAGTCGAGCTGGACAGTTAGCAATTCGATGTTCGGCGCTACCACAGCGCATGCATTTTCCTTCTTTCTTCCAACAATTTGCCTCCGTGTGATTTGGCCCTCCGCAATATCCACAGGGACCTCGAGTAGCAGTGACCGATCCTCCTGGTGAGACACCACTGGCCACCCCCGGTTGTCGTACTCCCCCGTTTCCTTTTCCACTCTTAGGGGGTGTGCTCTTATCTTCCCGTTCCGAGCTGCTCCCAGGGAAGCCCCTTTTTTTGACTTGGAAGTTCCTAACTTGTAACCTCGCAGTTTCAACTCGCTGGGCTTTCTCCACCGCATCACTAAAGGCATTAAGTTGGGCTACTGCCAGATCCTTCTGAATTTCAACATTTAATCCTTGGATGAATCGCCTTATCCGTCTTTGTTCAGTTACAATCAGTTCGGGAGCAAACTTAGACAACCGAGTGAATTGACTCTCATACTCGGCCACGGTCTGAGTTCCTTGGCGAAGCCGAATAAATTCATCTTCCTTCTTTTCTTGGATTAGAGGAGGGAAAAACTTGGCATTAAATTCCCTCATAAAGTTCGCCCACGTCCTCGGGGTTTGTTCTCTTTCCCATTTCATTCGAATGACATTCCACCAGGAACGGGCGGCTCCCTCTAGTTGAAAGACAGCAAATGTTACCTGTCTCTCCTCGGTATAGTGTAAGGCAGCGAAAATATCGATCATCTTCTCCAGCCACTTCTCAGCTACGTCAGGATCAGGGCCTCCAATAAATTTGGGTGGGGAGAACTTCTGAAATCTCTCAAGGGCTCTATCCTCGCCCTCTATGTGATTACCAGGATTTCCAGGGTTGGGGTTAGGGTTTTGACCTTGTTGGTGCACCACTTGGGCTAGCAAAGCAGTCATTTGCTGCATGGCAGCAGCTATTTGGACATTGGGGTCAACCCTAGGTTCAGGGTTTGGTTCATATGAGGTTTCTCCAGTGCGCCTCTCAGATATAGGTTGCCTAATTCCACGCCCGCGGCCCCGTCCACTACGAGTGCCTTCCATTGGTCTAATAAATCTAGGGTCGAAGCGGGAATATAATATTAAACATAGGTAGGCAAAAGCAAGTAGCAAAAGGTACGCACAGATCAAAAGTATACATATATAACATAACTGTATCAAACAAGCCACACAGTAGCAATCAATTAGATACAAATCCATGAAAATAGCGGGGTTATCTAAAAGTACTATAGACACACTAGGTCACCAGTATAAGAATAACTAACGAAAAGCTTTTCCCCTCTAGGGCTCCGTCCTTAATCTACGAGAACAACACCATTGATATCCTAATCAAGGTTGATCATGCTTAACAACACCCGAACAGACTGCACGAAGTTCCATCGAATCACATTGCTAGTTCGCCCAAGTCCTTTCTAACCTAGGCTCTCATCTCTTTCGTATCCGGGCGCAAGAATCCCATCTAAGATAATTCACAACTCGAGCCGGCCGGTCACAAGCGTAAATCATCCCTACTAAAGATTCCTACCCGACATACTTATCTGTCGTCCTCAAGTTCCATAATAAAGATTTTTACACTTATAACATGCCCCATTCATAACTTACGCTCAAACGAGCACTTAGACACATCCATGAAATCAGAACCATAACACCACTTGGCCCTAGGCTCACTCCGCGCAGAGACCACGCGAAGTGGCTCTGATACCACTTGTGACAGCCCCACCTCACCCTAAGGCGAACCAAAGGGTTCAGCGGACCGCCTGCCCAGCTCTCGCCAGGACTACGGAGTCGAATCACACAAATCCGATATTACTCGAGATAGGACCCAAAAGAAATGAACGATTGAAGACCGCCAAGCTTAAACATGGAGAAAACGCTTTCATATATACATGTCGCTAGGTTTACAATTCAAATGGAACCAGTGAAACGAAATACATTTAGGGTTTGCTCATTCTCGAGGAGCTATACAAAAGAACAAAAGATTTTCTAACTAGCTCAACTCGCTTCTCAAAATCATGATTTCCAAAAGAAGTTCCTGTAAGGAAAACAAAGATAACGAGGAGGGGGTGAGCTTACGCCCAATGAGGTACCAAACATGTAGCAGAAAAATCAGGTATTTCACGTTATACAAACCAGATACACAAACTCGCTATAAAGTAAGACAGGTAAACACAAGAACTCAAATAGGAAGGATACAGGTGGCTCTCAGGAGCCAGCTTTCCAGCGCAGTACTTGATCCAAGCCGGTTGACTCTCCGTCAACGTATATAGAACCAACAAGTCCGTAGACCCCACTTTACACCAAATTTCGTCCACCAAACACCCCTTTACCGGGCCCGCTCACCTCAACAGAAATAGAAATGGTAATACTCGAGTATACCGAAATCAAGAGTCTCAATAGCCAAAGATCCCAAAACAGACTGCCGTGGTTCGTTATCTAATCGTCCAGGCCCTTGCCGGCCCGACTCGAATAACTTATCCACAGGATTTGAGTTCATAAGTCACAGAAAGGTCGTTGGTTACAAGTTTCCAAACGACGTCCGAACAGATACAGATACAGATACAGATACAGATATTAGATACACAGATTCAGATTGACACCAAAATTGGCATATGAACAGACAAGAGAACGAGTGTGATAAAGTACACCCTCGTCTCAAACAAATTAAACAGATTGCAGAGCAGAAATCAAGTTAAACAGCAATGGATGGGAGTGGTACACTCACCGGTTCAAGTACAGATACCTCAAAAGTTTTCACTTCGGATTGGCTTTAATCGCCAAGAAACCCTTGGAAACAAGAGAGAGAGAGCTATTGGTCACCTTAACTTTCCAAACAACTTCACCAATCACTTCGAAATCACCAAGTGGAGTAGTTTTGTGGAGCAAAACCAAAATTAAACGGTAGGAGTGGAAGATTGAGCAAGTTGGGATCAAATTTTTGGAGAGCTTTTCTTTTCTTTTCTCTCTAATGAGGGCCGGCTATGAGCTTGATATTTGTGGGGATTTTTGGGTCAAATTTTTGAGTTATTTTGGTAAAATGGTAAAAGCATGAATAGGAAGTCAAAAGTAGGATTTAATCTCCAAGTGACACATGTCACTTGCATTAATTGCTTGCCTAACTTTTGTCTCTCTTATACCAATCCACTTAACCTCCTCTCATTAATTCTTAACACCCGATAAATTAATTCCAGTATCCAAAACTTAACCTAGTTGACCGAAATTTTCCGAACTTTTCGCACTTGTGGGTCCCACGTCCGGTATACGCTCTTAATTTCTCAAAACCTATTCGATACTAGAAAAATCATTTAAAAACTATATTTACTCATAAAAATTATCTAGAAAATTTTTCCAGATACAAAAAGTTCAGAAAACAAGCCATTGAAGATAAGAAAACTTAGAAAGATAATAAAACCTAAAAAATGAAAAAGTTACGGGTTTTCACACTCTCTCCCCCTTAAAGAAATTTCGCCCTCGAAATTTTCTCACCAACGGAAATTTTTTTTTTTTTTTAAATCTAGTGTACCTGACGGATTGTACCTTCTCCGTCCTCAGACGAGTTAGGATCCTGATGCTGCCCCAGGGAATATACTCGAGCCGGTACCTTCGCTCTAGTCCCTTCTCCTTTCGACTGTCTAGGATTGGTCTTGGCTGGTGGCTGAGAGTTGGTCTTGGTTGATGGCGGAGTCCCTCTCCCTTCGCGCAGTCGAGCTGGACAGTTAGCAATTCGATGTTCGGCGCTACCACAGCGCATGCATTTTCCTTCTTTCTTCCAACAATTTGCCTCCGTGTGATTTGGCCCTCCGCAATATCCACAGGGACCTCGAGTAGCAGTGACCGATCCTCCTGGTGAGACACCACTGGCCACCCCCGGTTGTCGTACTCCCCCGTTTCCTTTTCCACTCTTAGGGGGTGTGCTCTTATCTTCCCGTTCCGAGCTGCTCCCAGGGAAGCCCCTTTTTTTGACTTGGAAGTTCCTAACTTGTAACCTCGCAGTTTCAACTCGCTGGGCTTTCTCCACCGCATCACTAAAGGCATTAAGTTGGGCTACTGCCAGATCCTTCTGAATTTCAACATTTAATCCTTGGATGAATCGCCTTATCCGTCTTTGTTCAGTTACAATCAGTTCGGGAGCAAACTTAGACAACCGAGTGAATTGACTCTCATACTCGGCCACGGTCTGAGTTCCTTGGCGAAGCCGAATAAATTCATCTTCCTTCTTTTCTTGGATTAGAGGAGGGAAAAACTTGGCATTAAATTCCCTCATAAAGTTCGCCCACGTCCTCGGGGTTTGTTCTCTTTCCCATTTCATTCGAATGACATTCCACCAGGAACGGGCGGCTCCCTCTAGTTGAAAGACAGCAAATGTTACCTGTCTCTCCTCGGTATAGTGTAAGGCAGCGAAAATATCGATCATCTTCTCCAGCCACTTCTCAGCTACGTCAGGATCAGGGCCTCCAATAAATTTGGGTGGGGAGAACTTCTGAAATCTCTCAAGGGCTCTATCCTCGCCCTCTATGTGATTACCAGGATTTCCAGGGTTGGGGTTAGGGTTTTGACCTTGTTGGTGCACCACTTGGGCTAGCAAAGCAGTCATTTGCTGCATGGCAGCAGCTATTTGGACATTGGGGTCAACCCTAGGTTCAGGGTTTGGTTCATATGAGGTTTCTCCAGTGCGCCTCTCAGATATAGGTTGCCTAATTCCACGCCCGCGGCCCCGTCCACTACGAGTGCCTTCCATTGGTCTAATAAATCTAGGGTCGAAGCGGGAATATAATATTAAACATAGGTAGGCAAAAGCAAGTAGCAAAAGGTACGCACAGATCAAAAGTATACATATATAACATAACTGTATCAAACAAGCCACACAGTAGCAATCAATTAGATACAAATCCATGAAAATAGCGGGGTTATCCAAAAGTACTATAGACACACTAGGTCACCAGTATAAGAATAACTAACGAAAAGCTTTTCCCCTCTAGGGCTCCGTCCTTAATCTACGAGAACAACACCATTGATATCCTAATCAAGGTTGATCATGCTTAACAACACCCGAACAGACTGCACGAAGTTCCATCGAATCACATTGCTAGTTCGCCCAAGTCCTTTCTAACCTAGGCTCTCATCTCTTTCGTATCCGGGCGCAAGAATCCCATCTAAGATAATTCACAACTCGAGCCGGCCGGTCACAAGCGTAAATCATCCCTACTAAAGATTCCTACCCGACATACTTATCTGTCGTCCTCAAGTTCCATAATAAAGATTTTTACACTTATAACATGCCCCATTCATAACTTACGCTCAAACGAGCACTTAGACACATCCATGAAATCAGAACCATAACACCACTTGGCCCTAGGCTCACTCCGCGCAGAGACCACGCGAAGTGGCTCTGATACCACTTGTGACAGCCCCACCTCACCCTAAGGCGAACCAAAGGGTTCAGCGGACCGCCTGCCCAGCTCTCGCCAGGACTACGGAGTCGAATCACACAAATCCGATATTACTCGAGATAGGACCCAAAAGAAATGAACGATTGAAGACCGCCAAGCTTAAACATGGAGAAAACGCTTTCATATATACATGTCGCTAGGTTTACAATTCAAATGGAACCAGTGAAACGAAATACATTTAGGGTTTGCTCATTCTCGAGGAGCTATACAAAAGAACAAAAGATTTTCTAACTAGCTCAACTCGCTTCTCAAAATCATGATTTCCAAAAGAAGTTCCTGTAAGGAAAACAAAGATAACGAGGAGGGGGTGAGCTTACGCCCAATGAGGTACCAAACATGTAGCAGAAAATTCAGGTATTTCACGTTATACAAACCAGATACACAAACTCGCTATAAAGTAAGACAGGTAAACACAAGAACTCAAATAGGAAGGATACAGGTGGCTCTCAGGAGCCAGCTTTCCAGCGCAGTACTTGATCCAAGCCGGTTGACTCTCCGTCAACGTATATAGAACCAACAAGTCCGTAGACCCCACTTTACACCAAATTTCGTCCACCAAACACCCCTTTACCGGGCCCGCTCACCTCAACAGAAATAGAAATGGTAATACTCGAGTATACCGAAATCAAGAGTCTCAATAGCCAAAGATCCCAAAACAGACTGCCGTGGTTCGTTATCTAATCGTCCAGGCCCTTGCCGGCCCGACTCGAATAACTTATCCACAGGATTTGAGTTCATAAGTCACAGAAAGGTCGTTGGTTACAAGTTTCCAAACGACGTCCGAACAGATACAGATACAGATACAGATACAGATATTAGATACACAGATTCAGATTGACACCAAAATTGGCATATGAACAGACAAGAGAACGAGTGTGATAAAGTACACCCTCGTCTCAAACAAATTAAACAGATTGCAGAGCAGAAATCAAGTTAAACAGCAATGGATGGGAGTGGTACACTCACCGGTTCAAGTACAGATACCTCAAAAGTTTTCACTTCGGATTGGCTTTAATCGCCAAGAAACCCTTGGAAACAAGAGAGAGAGAGCTATTGGTCACCTTAACTTTCCAAACAACTTCACCAATCACTTCGAAATCACCAAGTGGAGTAGTTTTGTGGAGCAAAACCAAAATTAAACGGTAGGAGTGGAAGATTGAGCAAGTTGGGATCAAATTTTTGGAGAGCTTTTCTTTTCTTTTCTCTCTAATGAGGGCCGGCTATGAGCTTGATATTTGTGGGGATTTTTGGGTCAAATTTTTGAGTTATTTTGGTAAAATGGTAAAAGCATGAATAGGAAGTCAAAAGTAGGATTTAATCTCCAAGTGACACATGTCACTTGCATTAATTGCTTGCCTAACTTTTGTCTCTCTTATACCAATCCACTTAACCTCCTCTCATTAATTCTTAACACCCGATAAATTAATTCCAGTATCCAAAACTTAACCTAGTTGACCGAAATTTTCCGAACTTTTCGCACTTGTGGGTCCCACGTCCGGTATACGCTCTTAATTTCTCAAAACCTATTCGATACTAGAAAAATCATTTAAAAACTATATTTACTCATAAAAATTATCTAGAAAATTTTTCCAGATACAAAAAGTTCAGAAAACAAGCCATTGAAGATAAGAAAACTTAGAAAGATAATAAAACCTAAAAAATGAAAAAGTTACGGGTTTTCACACTCTCTCCCCCTTAAAGAAATTTCGCCCTCGAAATTTTCTCACCAACGGAAATTTTTTTTTTTTTTTAAATCTAGTGTACCTGACGGATTGTACCTTCTCCGTCCTCAGACGAGTTAGGATCCTGATGCTGCCCCAGGGAATATACTCGAGCCGGTACCTTCGCTCTAGTCCCTTCTCCTTTCGACTGTCTAGGATTGGTCTTGGCTGGTGGCTGAGAGTTGGTCTTGGTTGATGGCGGAGTCCCTCTCCCTTCGCGCAGTCGAGCTGGACAGTTAGCAATTCGATGTTCGGCGCTACCACAGCGCATGCATTTTCCTTCTTTCTTCCAACAATTTGCCTCCGTGTGATTTGGCCCTCCGCAATATCCACAGGGACCTCGAGTAGCAGTGACCGATCCTCCTGGTGAGACACCACTGGCCACCCCCGGTTGTCGTACTCCCCCGTTTCCTTTTCCACTCTTAGGGGGTGTGCTCTTATCTTCCCGTTCCGAGCTGCTCCCAGGGAAGCCCCTTTTTTTGACTTGGAAGTTCCTAACTTGTAACCTCGCAGTTTCAACTCGCTGGGCTTTCTCCACCGCATCACTAAAGGCATTAAGTTGGGCTACTGCCAGATCCTTCTGAATTTCAACATTTAATCCTTGGATGAATCGCCTTATCCGTCTTTGTTCAGTTACAATCAGTTCGGGAGCAAACTTAGACAACCGAGTGAATTGACTCTCATACTCGGCCACGGTCTGAGTTCCTTGGCGAAGCCGAATAAATTCATCTTCCTTCTTTTCTTGGATTAGAGGAGGGAAAAACTTGGCATTAAATTCCCTCATAAAGTTCGCCCACGTCCTCGGGGTTTGTTCTCTTTCCCATTTCATTCGAATGACATTCCACCAGGAACGGGCGGCTCCCTCTAGTTGAAAGACAGCAAATGTTACCTGTCTCTCCTCGGTATAGTGTAAGGCAGCGAAAATATCGATCATCTTCTCCAGCCACTTCTCAGCTACGTCAGGATCAGGGCCTCCAATAAATTTGGGTGGGGAGAACTTCTGAAATCTCTCAAGGGCTCTATCCTCGCCCTCTATGTGATTACCAGGATTTCCAGGGTTGGGGTTAGGGTTTTGACCTTGTTGGTGCACCACTTGGGCTAGCAAAGCAGTCATTTGCTGCATGGCAGCAGCTATTTGGACATTGGGGTCAACCCTAGGTTCAGGGTTTGGTTCATATGAGGTTTCTCCAGTGCGCCTCTCAGATATAGGTTGCCTAATTCCACGCCCGCGGCCCCGTCCACTACAAGTGCCTTCCATTGGTCTAATAAATCTAGGGTCGAAGCGGGAATATAATATTAAACATAGGTAGGCAAAAGCAAGTAGCAAAAGGTACGCACAGATCAAAAGTATACATATATAACATAACTGTATCAAACAAGCCACACAGTAGCAATCAATTAGATACAAATCCATGAAAATAGCGGGGTTATCCAAAAGTACTATAGACACACTAGGTCACCAGTATAAGAATAACTAACGAAAAGCTTTTCCCCTCTAGGGCTCCGTCCTTAATCTACGAGAACAACACCATTGATATCCTAATCAAGGTTGATCATGCTTAACAACACCCGAACAGACTGCACGAAGTTCCATCGAATCACATTGCTAGTTCGCCCAAGTCCTTTCTAACCTAGGCTCTCATCTCTTTCGTATCCGGGCGCAAGAATCCCATCTAAGATAATTCACAACTCGAGCCGGCCGGTCACAAGCGTAAATCA
This sequence comes from Coffea eugenioides, assembly GCF_003713205.1. Lineage (NCBI taxonomy): Eukaryota > Viridiplantae > Streptophyta > Magnoliopsida > Gentianales > Rubiaceae > Coffea > Coffea eugenioides. Next base: position 81,481 of record NW_020862445.1, on the reverse strand, counting down.
TCCCTACTAAAGATTCCTACCCGACATACTTATCTGTCGTCCTCAAGTTCCATAATAAAGATTTTTACACTTATAACATGCCCCATTCATAACTTACGCTCAAACGAGCACTTAGACACATCCATGAAATCAGAACCATAACACCACTTGGCCCTAGGCTCACTCCGCGCAGAGACCACGCGAAGTGGCTCTGATACCACTTGTGACAGCCCCACCTCACCCTAAGGCGAACCAAAGGGTTCAGCGGACCGCCTGCCCAGCTCTCGCCAGGACTACGGAGTCGAATCACACAAATCCGATATTACTCGAGATAGGACCCAAAAGAAATGAACGATTGAAGACCGCCAAGCTTAAACATGGAGAAAACGCTTTCATATATACATGTCGCTAGGTTTACAATTCAAATGGAACCAGTGAAACGAAATACATTTAGGGTTTGCTCATTCTCGAGGAGCTATACAAAAGAACAAAAGATTTTCTAACTAGCCAAACCCGCTTCTCAAAATCATGATTTCCAAAAGAGGTTCCTGTAAGGAAAACAAAGATAACGAGGAGGGGGTGAGCTTACGCCCAATGAGGAACCAAACATGTAGCAGAAAAATTAGGTATTTCACGTTATACAAACCAGATACACATGCTCGCTATAAAGTAAGACAGGTAAACACAAGAACTCAAATAGGAAGGATACAGGTGGCTCTCAGGAGCCAGCTTTCCAGCGCAGTACTTGATCCAAGCCGGTTGACTCTCCGTCAACGTATATAGAACCAACACGTCCGTAGACCCCACTTTACACCAAATTCCGTCCACCAAACACCCCTTTACCGGGCCCGCTCACCTCAACAGAAACAGAAATGGTAATACTCGAGTATACCGGAATCAAGAGTCTCAATACCCAAAGATCCCAAAACAGACTACCGTGGTTCGTTATCTAATCGTCCAGGCCCTTGCCGGCCCGACTCGAATAACTTAGCCACAGGATTTGAGCTCATAAGTCACAGAAAGGTCGTTGGTTACAAGTTTCCAAACGACGTCCGAACAGATACAGATACAGATACAGATATAGATATTAGATACACAGATTCAGATTGACACCAAAATTGGCATATGAACAGATTGGCATATGCCCTGATTTCCAGATTGAACGGTTTTCGCGCGCCGCAAACGCATTGTCCGTTCTATGGTTCTCATGCAAGTTTTCTAACCAACTTCATACCAAATAAACACACATAAACCACCTCCTATTTGCCCTACAAGAAAACCAAAATTCCTTTCCCAAATTAATCCCAAAACTTACCAAACACTAACCATAATATAGATTCTAATCTCACTAACTCTAACTACTTCAAAACTTAACCAAATCAACTAAGGAAAGCATAAAGTAAAAAGCCCTAATTCTTTCTAGCCTTGACCGAAATTTCAGCAACAATACCATCAAACTAAACCATGAAATTACTCTATAATCATCATATATTCACCATAAAAAGTTCCAACCACAACAAAAGCATCACTTTACATGGTTTCAAGACTTAATCACCAGGAGTTAACTTTCCAATAAGATGATTTACCTTCAATCAAGCCTTGTTGATGATCAAACCTCAAGTGCCCAAGTTGCTACCATAGGCTCCAAAACCAAGATGGATGGCTAGAGGTTGATAAACTTTGAAGGAATTTTCTTTTCTCCCTTGCTCTCAATCTCGGCTCTCTCTCTCTCTTTTTCCTTTGATGTTTAGTTGGTTAATAACTTAGGTTTCTCTTGTATGTTCTAGACCATGATATAAGCCAAGACCATTAAAGATATTTTCCACCTAACCAATCATATAAAAGATGGTATTTTCCTTCCTAGCCCTTACCACTTTATTTTAGCTTTCTCACACTCTTGCCCACAAACATTTGAACTTCTTACTTTTTACTCCATAGGATCTAAACTTAATCTAGTCCAAACTAATTAATCTTACTTAGTTTCTCTACTAATCACCCCACTAACTTAATCATCTATACTTAACCATTTATTAACATACACAAATGCAATTAAACAACAAGCTTTTTGTCATGAGAAATATTAAGGGTTTAAACCCAGCTTAGGATTCTAATAAATCATAACACTAGAGTTTTTTTTCTAGTTTAGGGTTTTCTAAGTTTTTAAACTTACTTAACCTATATCAAATGGATCAGATCCTATACTTACCTGTACTAAAACACATACTAGCATAACTAACTGTAACTACAACTCGAACTTATGATTAATACAAAGACTAGGGTTTCAATTCCTAACCCAAATTAGGGTTTTCTAATTAGCCCTAAAACCCAATTTTACCGCACAAATAATTCACCTCACCTACTATCAAACTTAAGGACTAACCGGGGTCTCACACTAAGAAACTGTACAACTCAGACCGTACGCTAGTACCAGAATCGATTGATGTTCGCTTGGGAGCAACCAAGTCATATCTTGCACTTACCACTTTCAAGATTCACAACTTACGCTCCAAAAGAGCACTTAACTTACAAACCAATTCCACAGTCCAGCATCCTAAACTTTAAGCCTAGGATACACTACAGAGATTGGAAGCCTAAGCTCTGATACCACCTGTGACGACCCCACCTCCCCCCACGGCGTACCTCAGGGTTTAGCGGACCGCCTGCCCAACTCTCGCCAGGACTCACTCACGTGTAACTCGAGAAAGAAACTACGTCCATAGAGAAGAAATGAAACAACAATATCAAACTTAACATATACATTGATGTTCAAATCCAGCTACAAGGTTTATACACGCCCAAAACGTTAAAGTATTTACAACCCAAGTAAAATCAACCCTAGTCGGGTGTTAGAGCGAGTACAATAGCAAAATCCAAAAAAACTAGACTACGCTAGTCTGTACAAGTCTCACGCCTCGCTCGTATCCCCTGTAAGGAAAACAAATGGAGTGGAATGAGCTAAAAGCCCAGTGAGGTTCCAAATAGCAAGTTGACTATTATTTAAAAGTACAAGTATCAACATAGCAAAAGAATGAGCATAACAAGTTCATAAAAGTGAACAATACACTTCAAGTAGCAAATTTCCAAGTGAACAAGTGAAAAATTCTTTTCTAAAAGAAACAATAACACTACGAATAACAATCTAGATGTAAGGATACCGATGGCTCTCAGGAGCCAAATTTCCCATTGCTTCAGCAGAGCTTGATCAAGTATTAGTTGACACTCCATCAACTTTCAAGAAAGGTAACCAGTCCAGTAGTACTTCGCTTAACTCCAATCCGTCCACCATTCAACCCCCTTACCGGGCCCGAACACCAACTAAACGCTGGTGGTAATACTCGAGTATACCGATTAGTCGAGGAGATAACACTCCACTCGACATCACTAACTACCCATGATTCGTTATCTAATCGACCAACCCTTGCCGGCTTGACTCGATTAACTAGCCAGTGGGGTTTGGGTTCCCAAGATTTCAATGAGATAACATCTCCAATCGACTAAATCAGGATAAAAGTACGGAGACGGTATAAAACATCAAACTAAGAGCTTTCCATTCACTCCGTCCACACCCTACAGGGATACATAGCGTATATCTTAGTCAGGGTTAATCACACTTAATGAAACCCTAATATATCCCAAGAGTAAATTATCTATATTTGAAATTCCTACCCGACATATATATCTATTGTCTTCAAGTACATGATAAAGGTTTGAAACCTATAACCCTTCATGAGTCATAACTTAGGCTCAAAAGAGCACTTAGTCCTTTACACATACTCACATAATCAAGCCATATTAACCCTCGGCCCAAGCTCACTCCGCACAGAGACCACACGAAGCAGGCTCTGATACCAACTGTGACAGCCCCACCTCCTCCTAAGGCGAACCAAAGGGTTCGGCGGACCGCCTGCCCAGCTCTCGCCAGGACTACAGAGACACACAACACAAACCTCACCTAACTTGCGATAGAAATCCCAAGAAAACAACCAATCGAAGGCTAATAGGTCATTTACACACAAGCTAAATCGTTCCGAATGATAATATAATGCTCGACCGCTTCGACGGATGCAAAAATAAAATAAACAAAATGAGCCGCAGATGAACAATGACTGCCACGTCACTATTCGGCCAGAATTAGGCCGGATTGGAGGCAGAAGCTGACTTCGAAGGGTTCAAAATCGCCTGCAAATCCGGCCAGGTATCCGCCCAAAACTTGGCCGGATTTTGTGCCAGATTCCGCGAACAGTAACCTCTCCAAAATGTTTCTTTCCTTGATCGATCTTCGTACTCAACCGGAACACAACCGAAACAAGTACACTTTATCCAACACTCACGAAAACACATTACTAAAGAAAAGAGTTCACATATACAAGAGTAAACACTTTTATCAATCCACGTTCATAAACTTTACAAATCGAAGGGAACTTGGAATCAAAATACATTTAGGGTTTTTCAACTACTGAGGAGCTATACAAAAGAACAAATGAATGCCAAACTAGCTCAACTCGCTTCTCAAAACATGATTCCGAAAATTGTTCCTGTAAGGAAAACAAATTAACGGGAACGGGGTGAGCTAGAAACTCAGTGAGGTACCAGAAGTATAACAGTCACAAATCATGATATTTCTCTTTAAGGCGCATATACACGTCAAATAAAAGAAAGGAACGAACACCACAAATCAAAGGATACAGGTGGCTCTCAAGAGCCAAATCCCCGTTGCAGTACTTGATCCGACTACGTTGACCCTCCGTCAACTTTCAAACAAAGAAACCAGTCTAGTAGAACACCACTTTAATGCCAAATCCCGTTCACCAATCATACCCCCTTACCGGGCCCGAACGCCAAACAAGAACGGAAATGGTAATACTCGAGTATACCAGAAATCTAGAGTCTCCAATACCCAAAGATTTCCCAGGAACAGGCACCCATGGATTGTCAAATTTTCTCGACCAAGCCCTTGCTGACTCGATTCAATTGACTCCCCATGAGGTTGAGCTCAGATTTAACAGGAAGGTCATTGGATGCACTTCCAAACAACATTATAACAGGCGCAGGTAACAGATTCAAGTATATACAGGAAACAAGTCACACAGGCCAGAGAACGAGTGTGATAAAGTACACCCTCGTCTCGTACAAAATAAGCAGGCATTCAAGTAACAAGGTACAAGTATAGATAACCAGTTTAGCAATAATCCAGGGGAGTAGTACACTCACCAGTTCAAGTACAGATACTGCAAAAGTTTTCACCCAAAGAGGCTCTAATCGCCAAGAAACCCTAAAAGAACCAAGGTAAAACAATTATGGTTCCCATAGCCACAAATCCAGTAAATAAAATGCACAAATGAGGCTCGACTACAAGTCGTAGACCTCACCAAAAAAAATGACTCATGCAAGGGCAAAACATGATTGGGGTGAAAAGGTAACATGAAGACCTAGGGCTCGAAACCACCCCAAAAACCCTATCCCAAACCAAACCAAACTTGAAGAAATCCTACACTCCCAAAATTTGGACAGCATATCCCTACATTTCCTTACTTTTCCATCCTACAATCAATACCAATTCATCTCAAATCAACCACATACAAATCATAGACTATAACATACACCTTTCGGCACAATAACCACAACTGAAGCTACACTTCTCAGATTGAAACGAATTTTATGGCGTTTCGAAGCCAAGACATAAACCTACATTTCTTATGAAGACCTCCAAAGCCAAATCATGCATTTTCATGGTAAAAAATGGAAATCTCCACGAAAACAGAAATCTGTCCGCGAAACAGGGCCATGGGCAGTCAAGGGTATTTCAGTCATTTCACATTTTACAGTGCTCAGATTGAGCTGAAATTTTGTAGGAAGCTATAAAACATCATTTCCTACAACTTTCATGTTTTAACCTAAGGCCGATCATGGCCGATTCGCCTCTATCATGGCCGAACAGAACCGGGCAGAACAGGTTTAGTTGAAACCCTAAACTGGAATTTCTGCACCAAACCAGAAATTTTTTGCAACCAATCATATCCAACATATACAACTCCATTTTACACTATAACAAACCATCAATCCATGACTAAACAATAAATACTATATAAAAACTGAAAAATCAATAATAAATCAAAAATCCATCAAAACTCCACTTCCAACCATCAAACCTACTACAAATCACATATTTAGCCACAAAAGCCACTAATAAACCATTATTAAGAACAAATTATGAATTTGTACACACCATACCTTGATACCTCAAGAAAGGTAGTAGTTTAGGTTTCTTTCTCCCAAATTGACTCCACAAACACCGTGGAAACTATCTTGGCTAACACTTTTATGGAATGATTCGAACTCTTGATGGTTAGAACTCAAGGATTGAGCAAGAAATTGAAGTGGAAAAAGGAAGGCTTCTCTTGTATTTTTGCTCCAAGAGGTTCGGCCAAGGCAAGCTCAAAATGGAAGGAAATTGGTCAATTTTGAGGTTTAGTAAAGGTGATGAAAATTAGTCAAAGTCCAACTTGCAATAGGGTCATGACACTTGGCACATTTAAGGGTTTGATCTAATCCTCTTAACTTCCAATGGTAATTGATCTAACCAATTTCTAATTATCTCCTAACACCTTGTACAATAATATCCCCGTTGTAAATTCACTTAATTATCAAAATTTCACACACGTAACGCACTAGTGGGGCCCACGTACAATATACACTACTAATGTCCCGTAAACTAACTTATACTTGCAAAAATGATTTCAAAATTATTCTTTCTTATAAAAAATCTATCAAATTAATATAATAGGGTAAAGAAAAAGAAAATTTCATATGAAGAAATAAAATAAAAGAATATAAAATAAGAAAATTTTACGGGTCCTCACAAATTCATCTCAAATCAACCACATACACATCATAGACTATAAAACACACCTTTCGGCACAATAAGCACAACTGTAGCTACACTTATCAGATTGAAACGAATCTTATGGCGTTTCGAAGCCAAAACATATACCTACATTTCTTATGAAGGCCTCCAAAGCCAAATCATGCATTTTCATGGTCAAAAATGGAAATCCCCACGAAAATAGAAATCTGTCGGCGAAACAGGGCTCATGGGCAGTCAAGGGTATTTCGGTCATTTCATATGCTACAGTGCTCGGATCGAGCTGAAATTTTGCAGGCTGCTAGTAACATCATTTGCTACAACTTTTATGTTTTAACCTAAGCCTGATTCGGCCTCTAACATGCACTAATAAAGCCAGTCAGAACAGGGCAGATTGGAACCCTAAAACTGAAATTTTCCGCACAAGCTGAAATTTTCCGCAAATAACCGCAATTAATGCACAAGGGATCCATTTAACACAATTTAGAGCTATCAATCTAAGGCCAAACATAACCATCATATGAAAATAGAAAAATCCCAAAAAAAAATAGAAATTTAGCTAACTCCACTTTAATCCATGAAATCTTCCATAAAATAACCTAGTTAGCTACCATAAGTCACCAATTTACCATGATTAGGAACAAAGAGTGAGTTTCCAAGCAAAATACCTTAAATCCTCAAGAAAGGTAGTAGCTTAGGGGTTTCTCCTCCAAAACAACTCCACCAAGACCTTCAATCTTCCTTAGCAAGTCACTTTTGTGGACAAATTCAAGATTTAATCGGTTGGATTTCAAGATTTAAGCAAGAAATGGAAGAAGTGGTTGAAGCTTTCTTTTCTTTTCTCTCAAGGAGAGGTTCGGCCAAGAAGGGTACAAAATGAAGATGATTTGGGTCAAAATTGATCTATTAGTAAATGTAAGAAAGTTAGGCAAGTCAACTTGAATAGGAAAGTGACACTTGGCACTTTGTTTTTGCTTAAAGTTATCTTCTTGTCTCCCCATGGTTAATCCATCTGTGACGTCCCCACTTCTCCCAATGGTGAACCCGAGGGTATCGGCGGGACGCCTGCCTAGCTCACGCCAGGACTCAAAAATACAAAACAATAAAACTAAAGAAACCAAAAGAGCACTATTCACAATATACAATCCCCAAAAGATTTCTATTTACATCCTCAAAAGTAGATATCCAGATCACTACATCATCGTATGATAGTAATCAAAATTAGAAAGTAGGCCCAAAGAAGGGTTTTAATACAGGTCACCAAAACAAACAAAAATATCTTAGTTGTTCAACTATTACAAACCAAACCTAACTATACTAGTGATGGTGCCAAAATTTCCCCGCGTCGGCCCCTGCTAAGGAAAACAAAAGAAAAGGGGGTAAGCTATAAGCTCAGTGACTAACCAGGGGTAAAAGTGTAATTTTTACATGTCAACATTTGCACAGTGAGAGCAAAGCAAAAGCAGAAAAGTAACACCACATGGTAAGGATACGGGTGGCTCCAAAGCCAACTCATTTGTTGAGCTTGATCACTGGTTGACCCTTGAGATCCTGAGCCACACAGCTCGCTTCTCTTAAAGGATCCCACATAGATAGACCATGAGCCTCAGCTCAAGTCACGAGCAATAAATGCTCTAAAATCGTAGTTCAAGCAATAAATGCTCTGGTTCAAGCAATAAATGCTCTCAAATTGCGTCACAAGCAATAATTGCTCCGCAAATGTTTCACAAGCAATAAATGCTCTGGTTCAAGCAATAAATGCTCTCAAATTGTGTCACAAGCAATAATTGCTCCGCAAATGTTTCACAAGCAATAAATGCTCTATAACAAATCACAAAATCATATTTCACAGGTATCAATAGCAACTAATGGGGTTTAGGTCGAATGCGATAAAGTACACTCTCGCCTAAGTGCCCATTTTTCATAGTAAACTCATATTAGCATTGAGTTATACAGAAACCCTGATTACTCACCTAAAGAGCAAGTATAACGAGAAAAGTACGGAAATGAATTCAAGTCGTCAGCTAGTGGGCCCCACCAGCTTCGTCTAGCCCGTCACCGCCTGTAGCAGAAGGTTGAGCCATATTATCACACAAAAAACTACTAAAGTGCGTAAATTAAGCAAAACGGCAAAATTGGCACATGCATGTGCGGAATTGGCAAACGGAAATGGAAACGGCCGGCGAACGGAAATGGGCATAGTTACTGTCCCAAACTGTTTTGATCATAAGTTGGGCTAGGAATGTTGGATTAAAGTGTATGAGATACCGTTACGAAGCTAATAGGAAGGGCTATAATTTTTATGAATACACCTTAATCTCGATCGGAATGGAAGTAGGTCGAAATTATGGAAAACAGTACCAGAAGTTTGCACTTTAGGGTGACGGACAGGGTCTGTTTGCCGGACCATAACTCACAGCTCGCAAATCCAAATCAAGAAATTCCAAAGGTATTAGAAAGATATTTCATAATGCTAAAACGTTTATGTTTTGGTCAAAACCTGAATCAATACAGAGCAGGGTGAAAAACGGGTCCAAAGTTCCTGTCAGAACTGTCCAAATTCAAAGGCAGTTCTGACAACCGATCTTGTTTTGGTTATAACTGGAGCTACGGAACTCGGATTTAGACGCACTTTATACTGTTTTGAAGCTAAAACCAAGATCTACATTTCTTATGAAGGGGTCAACACCCATTTCGCACGTTATCCAGGCGAACCGAGCATGGTCAGAGGCTAAATCCAAAAACGTAACACAATCCAGTGTTCAAAACAGGTGCAAGTGTTTTGGCTATAACTCGGGTTACACTGATCCGTTTGACCTGAAATTTTGCAGGAATAACAAGGACTTAAGAAGCTAAAACTTTTATGTTTTGAATAAATGCTATTTCAGTATGTATCAAGGTGAAAAGGCACGATCAGATTGGTGCACTGTCAAAACTGTCCACTCACTTTACTCCTATGGCAGTTAGGGTATTTTTGTCTTTTCACAGGCTACGTTGCTCCGATTGAGTTGAAATTTTGTAGGCAACTATAAAACATCATTCCCTACAACTTTCATGTTTTATTCTAAGGCCAATTCGGCATCTAACTAGGTCTAACAGATTCGGGCAGAACAGGGTTAGTCACAACCCTCAACCATAATTTTCCGCACTAACCAGAAATTTTCCGCAGCCGATCGTATCCAACATATATTAGCTTCATTTTACACCATAATAAACCCTCAATCCATAACTAAACCATGATTATCATATAAAACAGAAAAATAGCAATAATAAATCAAAATCCATCAAAACTTCACCTCCAACCATAAACACACCATAATCACACCACACGTCATCATATCTAGCCACTAAAGCCACTAATTTAACATTATCAAAGTTGAAGGGAAATGTTCTTAACAACTCACCTTGTAACCTCAAGAAAAGAAGCACCTTAGCACCTCCTCTTTCCAAACCACTCCACCACCTTCCACAATCCTACCTAGCTAAGGAGTTTTATGGAGTGATTTCAAGTTTGGATGGTTGAATCACAAGATTTGTGCAAGAAATGGATGAAGTAGTTGAAGCCTTCTCTCTCTCTCTCTCTTTAGTTTTTTTTTTGATTTGGTTTATGTCTTGTGTTCTCTTGGATGTTCTAGAATTAATACTTAGTCAAGACCATTAGTAGATATTTTCCACCAACCAATCACATAAAAGATGATTATTCACTTCCTAGTCCTTGCAACTTCCTTTTTGTTTTCTCACACTCTTGCCCACAAATGTTTGGAACTCTTGCACTTAACTCCATAAGATACAACTTATTCTAATCCAAAATACTTTGTCACACTTAATCATTTCACTAATCACCTTATTATCTTAATCACCCATCCTTAATTATTCCTTATTCCATATAAAAGCAACTAAACCACAATCTTTTTACATTAGCTAGATTAAGGGTTTTAAACCCAACTTAAGGTTGTTCAATTAGCAAAACACTAGGGAAATTACTAGTGTAAGACTTTTTAGCTTTCTAATCCCACTTAACCTTTATAAAAGAAATTGAATCCGGTATCTACTCATACGAAAACATACATTAGCATACATAATATTTACTACCACATAAACATATGATTAATATGTAAACTAGGGTTTTAATGAAATTCCAAATCAAGGTTTTTCAATTCTAAAAAAAAGCAAAATCACATGTAAAGAATTACCATCATCCTTAAAATCAAATTTTATAGCAAAATTTAGCACTAATATTCCTTATTCAAAATTAAGGACGAATCGGGATCTCACACCATCTATGTAACCTCTAATTATTTCCTAGCAGCTTGTAAAATAATATCTCTTAATACAAAATTCAATTAATCACCAAAAATTTTATCGTACTAAGCGCACTAGTGGGTCCCACGTCTCTAATGCACTTCAAATTGAACGTACACTAACTTATATCAGAAAAATGATTTAAAAACTGTACTTACTTATAACATATATAGAAAATGAATATTTTAAAGGAAAGTAATAAAAATGTAGGCAAAGAAATAAAATAATGCCTGTAAAATGTGAAAATTTTCAGGTTCTCACAAACTGGGCTTTGCTAGCATACAAAGGCCTTCAAAGGGTGAACATCATTCTTCGCTTCCTAGTCAGCAAGTTATCAGGTATTGAATTATCACAATGAATCGGTTAATATAAATTTAGCTTATAGGCTACTAATAATTGAATTAGCATACTGGGCTGAGAAAGATATTAAAGCTACAGGTCTTATTCAATGTTTTAAAAACCGGACCGTTAATTGAACCGGTGAAGTGAAAGAGTCGAGGTTCAACCGGTCGGACCGGTTCAACCCCGGTTCAATGAATTTTTTTAAAAATAATTTATATAAATATATATATGCACAAAATAAGACATGTAATGGACTAATTTAATACTTTATATGATGAAAAGTTTACTATTTTTGAAAAACTTGAATTTTTAAAAATAAATTTTTTAAACTATAAGTTAAAACAAATAAATTTCATCTCAATTTCAATTATATCTAAATCCAACCCAAAAATATCACAATATTTTGAAATTATACAAAATTCACGTCTATGAGAATTTGGACATTGTGAATTTAAATTTTAATTTACGTTTTGGGATTTAGATATTGCAATTTAAAAAAGGAAGTTTGGAGTTCGAAGGAAGTCAAGAGAATCGAAAATAGAAATGCAAACTTGATAAGAAACAAAAAATGAGATAAAAGTGAGTGGTTGTGGCATTAAATAATTTGGGTTAAAGAAAAATAATTCTTTTTTAAAATTTTTCAATTTAATGGACAAAAACAAAATTAAAAGATTGAGAAAAACATAAATAAATTAAAAATAAAGAAGTTTGATTAAAAAAGGAGTGACAAAAAAAAAGAGGATAGAGAGAGAGAGAGAGAGTTGAAGATTAAAAAGAAAGAGTCATGAGAGGATGAGATTTTGTAAAAAAAGGAAAAAAGAAATATGAGTGTTTGTTTTATATAAATAAGTTATCAAAAAAAACAATAAGATGTGATGGTGCAACGGTTACTACATTGGTTTTCTATTACAAAGGTCTTGAGTTCGAATCTTGATAGCTACATTTTGTAAAACTAAAAAAAATGCAAAATAAAAAAAAAAGGGAAAGTTGAATACCGGTTCGACGGTTTTCGCGGTTCGACCGGTTTTTGACCGGTTTTCTGACAAAGTCAACTATACCATTGAACCTGACCGGTGCCATGGCCGGTTCACGGTTCAACCGGTCGGTCCGGTCCGGTCTTCAAAACACTGGTCTTATTCAAACTTTGCCCAAATTCATAATAAATTCTTAATTTTCTGTTAATATCATGTGATATTTACAATTAAATCTGGCCTTATATTGAGACCTAAGTTCAACCCAACCCAATTAATTGCAAGGTCCTTGTTTTTTGCCCTGAATGGGTCAAACTTGGACAGGCCCGACCCCATTATTTGGTTTTACCGTGATGCCAATGTGAAGTATCATTTAAATTTTGTAACGCCACACAACCTTAAAAGAAAAATTTTAAGTCCTATTTGATAACATGATTCAATGCTTAAATTTAATAAATTCAGATTTTAACATGTTTAGAAACGTTAAGTGTTTGATAGCAAAAAAATAAAACATTTGAATTAATTAAGTGGCACTAAATTTTCTACGCAAAACTTTCTCCAAATAATAAATTATAAACCATTACTTATCACTTAATAATATTGATTTAGTACTTAATAATTCAGTAATTTAATGGATTTAGATTTCAGACTTCAGACTTCATATTTCAATTTTTAGACTTTAACTTTATCAAATGCATCCTTAATCCATGATCTGTTCTTGCACATTAATAGTCAAAAAATAAATTTTAAGCTAACAAGTACGTCAGTAGCACAAACAAAAACAAAAATGAAAAAGAATAGATTCCATTCAAAATTGAGATCATGCCTAAATAAATACAAACTTGACTTATTTTTGTCACCATTGTGAATTTTTTGAGGGATAATTTTAGAAACCTTCTTTGAGGTTTCTAACAATTTCACTAACCTCTTCTGAAGTTTGTAAAATTACACAAACCTCCCCTAAATATAAGATTTTGATAACAAAATTAGTCCAATTTAAAAAAGTAACATTAAAAAAGTACTTTAGGGAGAGAGATTAACTTTTATTCCATAAATACCTCTTATGCATGCATATAAGTTGTATTAGTAAAAGAATGAAAATAATTAAAAATTAGAAACAATTAATACACACATTTCACCACTCAAAATTTTCACATTTAACAAATTAGATAATATAAACAAGCAACAAAACTATACTAATGATCACAAGATTCAGCAAAATAGACTAGTTAACTCTTTTGACATGATGTTTGCAAGGATTCTTGTGATTTTGAACAAAATTTTTTTTTTTTTTAATTTTGTCTTTCTTTTCCCCCTTTCTCCTTTACTAATATCTAACGATCAAATAATTAGAGCACTAAATAACTATTAGTAACTAATTAATTGAAAAAATTGTTGGAAATTTCTTTAATGATGAACGATGACTTGTAATTAATTTTTGAATTTTGTCTTTCTTTTCTCTCCTTTCTTCATTACTAATGTCTAACGATTAAATAATTAGAACACTAAATAACTACTAGTAACTAATTAACTAAAAAATGTTGAAAATTTCTTTAATGATGAACGATGACTTGTAATTACAAAATAACATCAATTGATATGCCTAATAACACTATTTTGTGATTGATATAATTTGATAACCATCAGAAATCAGTTGTATACAATGTGAGAATAAGGCTTTTGATAGAAGAGAAAAATATAGGGCAAAAGAAGGTTGTTCATGAGGTTATTTTCTTTGAAACTTTTAAAACTGTGACAGTTGTAAAGTAATTTTGTGGAAGCAAAGAAGAAAGGATGGAAAAGAAAGGCAAAATTCAAAAATTTTTCTTTTCAAAATCTCAAGAATCATATCAAACAATCATATTAAAAGAGATGACTAGTTTGTTTTGCTGAATCTTATGATTTTTTTTTTGTTGATACCAAGGTATTTGATCTTGTGAATCTTGTGATCATTTGAATAGTTTTGTTGGTTATTTGTGTTGTCTAATTTATTAAATGTGAATTTTTTGAGTGGTGAAATGTGTGTATTAATTATTTCTAACTTTTAATTATTTTTATTCTTTTACTAATACAACTTATATATATATAATGTGTATTTATGGGATAAAAGTTTTTATTCTATCGTTCTCCTTAAAATACTTTTTTAATGTTACTTTTTCTAATTGGACTAATTTGCTATCAAAACCTTAATTTTAGGGGAGGTTTGTATAATTTTGTAATCTTCAGGGAAAACTAGTGAAATTGTTAGAAACCTCAAGTGAGGTTTCTGAAATTATCCCATTTTCTTAGTCAATGTCATCAAAAGCAAAGTTGAAGCTATCATAACGCATCCAATTTGTTCATTAAGGGGGTGCTTGTTTCACATATTGGAATCGGAAATGGAAATGGAATCATAGACTCTAGTTTTGGAATTAAACTTTTCATTCCAATATCTAGCTTGGTTCACACATTGGAATTAGCATCATTCCAATTTCTGATGCTTGGTTTGATGAGTGTTTCGGAATTAAATGCAATTAAATTTTAAATTTACCCATGATATAACAATTCTTATAAAACAAAGGGATAATTGCAGAAACTGGTAGGTTTTGTATTTAACAAAAATATGAGATTTTGTAGATTTTGAAGTTTAAGGAAGGGATATTTGAAATTTAATGACCGTTATACAACTTTCAAAACAAACAAATTCATTCTAAATTTTTTTTGGGATAATTTCATAAACCAAATCGCGGTCATTTTCACAAAAGTCATATTTTCCCATAAAAGATCAGCTCTTTATGCCTTTCCTCCATTATAAGAATAGAGTACCCATTTTCCCATAAATAAATTTATTTATAGGATAAAATAAAAATAAACCCATTTTTCAATGAAACACTAGTTCTTTATGATTTTCCTCCATTATAAGAACAGAGTACTCATTTTTTCATAAATAAAATTATTTATCGGATAAAATAAAAATAAACTCGTTCTCCAATAAAACACCAGTTCTTTATGGCTTTAGAATGAAGGGTTACAATGTCGCTGTCTCTATCACCATCAACTTTTGACTCCCTACTTCTTCCATCCCACCCAACACCAAGACGAAATACCATTATTTGCAGCATCTTCAATAGAAGTAAAAAACAGTCTGATATTCTCATACCCACTGCATAGCCTATTCGTGAAGATGACAAAGTTTCTCAAGAATCGTAGATTCACTTCAAGGGCTGAGATTTGTTCCTTCAAAGACAGAATCAAATTGTCTTCAAACTTAAGCAGATCTTTCAGATTTACCAGAACACAATAAAAAATTCCACCAAAACTTCACCACTCATGGCATTGTTTGGTTCTAAGGAATGTTTTGCCCAATCAATAAAATCTTCTCCAATTTCCACCTTGGAAGCTTCAACCTTTTCAAGTAAATCATCTACTACATGGTCTAATTTGTCGTTTAGGCTCTCAGATCTTGGAAAGCTGTTGCTACTATTTGTGAACCTGAACTTGGGACTTTGAAATGAGAAAGAAGATGTCCGATGAAGGTGATGGGCGGCGATTGATTGAAGAAGAAGAGATAAGAAAACTGATGAAGAAGAAGACTCTGGTTTTGTGCGGCGTGTGATGGAGAGAAAGAGAGGGTAGATCCGTCATAAATATTGTATGAGGGAATGAGTTGAGGGTTTTGTCCAAAACCTCCCATTTTGCTCGGGAATGATTTTTTAGAAATGATTCCAAAAATGGCATTTCAATAGGCTTAACCTAAGCAACAAATAAGGGGTTTATTCCATTCTATGATTCCCAAATCCTTTAACCAAGCAGCCCCTAAATTTCTCAACAAATGTATGTAGATAGGCGCGACAGTGTACAACACGGATCGACAGGGATGTGTTCCGAAATAAATTAAGAAGGAACACTTCTTACGGGAGTAACATGAGTCAGTGAACCGGCAGCATTGTATTCCTTTGCAAATGGTTCTTTAACTCGGTACAAGCTTTTTCACCTTTTAGGACGCTTCCAGCTCATACATGAAGTTTACTAGGAAATTAAAGTCACAAAAGACCTTCCTTTTTGTAAGTCATAAAAGACTTCCATAACTGTATAGAAAAGCATTTAATCCTTAATGTGTATTTAATCATTGACAAGTTAGACATATATAATCCACATTTTGGTGCTTTTGATTGACAAATAGTTTGAATGATGAATCGAGCATGGAACTTTCAACTGTTTGTAGTTCTAATACATATCGTTTGAGCAGTCCCAGGATTCCAAATATTGCTTCTAGAATAAACGGCCTTGTGCTATAGTAGAATTTAATTGAGCATATCTTCACTATTTATATTACGTACATAATTACGGGACTAGTGGTTAAATTTATTTACAAATTCAAATATATATAAGTAAATAGGAGAGTTAAGTACAGTAGAAATGAGATCTTAATCACCGGTGCTGCGAGTTTATTGATCCAATTTCTAGGACAAGAATCCCAACATCTTCTGCACTGGCAAACACATAGCCCTTCCATAAATGACACTTTGTAAATTAAAATCGCTCTTAAATGGAAAGCTAATATTTCCTGTTACGAATCGGTGGAAAATATTCTGCTCTCATAGATGGGAAGAAAATATTTCCCGTTAAATGCGTGAAAGATTTGCATTAAAGGCTTGAACATTTCAAGGAAAAACAAAATCATAATCCATGATTTTTGTAAACGATTTTCCGGATCTCACAGCATCAATAATCTATTGTTGATTTAGATTGATGGTCATGTTTCATCAATGTACCTTGGGAATTTGCTTATCATAAACAGGTAATGGATCAACAGATGAGTACTCTGAAGATCGATCTGGTCATTGCTTGTGGAATTAAAAAGGGATTACAGGAAAATTTTTCTTTCTCATAGCCAACATAATCAGAATCATATTAAACCACAAAAACTGCCAAAAACAAGTATCAAATTAGACCGAAGTACCTTTATTTCAGTAGACTGGAACTATGTTGAATCGAAGGGAATAGTATTCGATGGCTGAAATTCCTGGAGACCCTTATGAGAATTTAGAAATCCGGCCAGTCACGAAAAGCCTAGCATGTGTAGAAGAAAGTAGAATGTAGCCAAAGACAACTTGCCGAGTTTCATCAAACAAGCCCTCTCGGGTGATCCTTGAAACATTAAAGTCCACTATAAGCTGTAAAGAAGTCCATCGGCAAGTCATCCTTGGCTGCACTCTACTCTCTGCACTTGTATGCAAGGCTGTTGGTGAGTTGATTGATGACTAGTAATCAGTCAATGTAATAAGCAACAACATCTTGTTCTCAGGTGAGAGGTTTGAATGCCAAGCTTGACAGTTCAGGGTAGAAAGAGTATGGAGAGGGGTAGGGGCTTAAAAAAAATTAATACGCAAGAACAAATTTTTAATTTTGTGGACGCTATTCAAACGATATTCCTCAAAAGGCAAAGGTTTGAGGATGCTGGAAAGTGGAAATTAACTAGGAGATAACGCATGCCATAGAGGCCAAGTATACGGGAATATATAAGGAGAGATGTGGTGATGTATCTGGTAACTTCTATCGAGGCGATGAAGACAGCTCGTGTGGAGATCTTTTAGCTGGCCCATGAAAATAAAATACTCCAACAACCCAAGTAGTACAATATCTTTTACTCATTAAGGATGACAAAGATTTAACTTTTACAATTTCTTTGAAATCACTTTATTGTAACATAGGCTACATTAAATGAAATGTCAATCAAATGGGTTGAAAGCAATACGAAATTCTTCAGTTTTCTTTGACCATTTTGATTGTATACATGACTTGAAAGGTATGTACCTATTACATCAATGCATGCAAATTTTTTTTTTTGAAAAAAATAAGGATAAAGCTATTTTTCGTAGAAAATGCCTTGATATTCAAATTCAGTTGAGACTTTGCATTTGGTGAACCTCATTTTATGGATTTCGGCAATCAAATAAATGGATTTGACATTTGCTAATAGAAAATCTACACAAGCAGATGCTGCCAACAAAATTGGGAGGATTTGTAGGAACAAATAAAATCATTCCGTTAAAGCCATTTTCATTCTCATGATTGAGCGTACCATCATCGTGTGGTATTACATATTTGCAATGAGGAAAACTACCGTTCTTTTTCTAATATAATATGATTTATTCTATGTTGTTCTCTAAGTAGACATGTCTATAGGTGATTTTGTTTTCTATGGATTTAGATCTAAATTTTCCAACTCAAACCATACTCAAATCCGAATCCTGTAAGAGAAACTTCGGACTGGGTAGGGCTAGATTCATGTAATCTGGACTAAAAATCTAATAACACTTTATTTGACTCAAACCATACTTAGACTCATGTTTATTTAATAACATTTCAAACCATACTCAAACCATACTTAGACTCGTGTTTATTTAATAACATTTCAAGTAAATATAATTAGTTGATGATACCTCATACTTTTAGTTCATAATTCTTCCATGCAACATTCTTAAATGTTAATTTTGTTAATTTGGAAATCACAATTATATTAAATTTAGAAAAAAAAATTGCACAAATCATCCTACACATATTGTGTACCATAAAATTCAGTCCCTTAGAATAAAAATGAATGATTTTAATGCATAACATATAAAAGTTGATCGATTTCGGTCCTCTGACACTTTTTTTTGGCCGTTTTTAACCAAAATGAGTCACGAACCTAACATGTGCTCCAAATATTAAGAATAAATTTGATAAATCAACTATTGGCGTTGACTGCAAATGTAACTCCTAACTGGATCTTCTTCATCACTGGATCTTCCTCTTCACTGTAACTCCTACATTGAAGTGATTATCTGTGCCACCAGATTATCAGCATCAAAGTCCAAAATGCACACAGACAACTGATCGGGATTCACTATGACTTGGAACTAAAAAAAAACCATAAAATGGATTTATTTGTTTATCACTTCAGAGCTGGATGAGTATTCGTAGGTCAGCAGCCAAAGTACTATTCATGGGCCAGTTATTAGAACCACTGCTTCAAATTGTCATACACAGTCCGAAATGTTACACTCAGCTTTCTTTGAGTCGCAGATAGTAGGGGTGGGCGCGGGTCGAATACCCGTCCCATTCACTATTTGGCTGACCCGACCCGCACCTTGCGGGTCAGCCATTTTCTGACCCTTACCCGCCCCGCATATCAGCGAGTACCCTATAATCGGGTACTCGCTGAGATAGGGTCGGGTCAGCGGGTACCCGTCTCACCCCATCTATTATTTAATTTTTTTAAAAAAAATTATTTATAGCAATTTAATTTTATATTTTACACATTCATCTAAGATTTAATAAATTTTTTTTTTAAAAAAAAGTTTCCCACCAAGAAACAAGCATGTGAAGAGAATATAAGATAAAGGAAAAAAATTAAAAGAATTCAAAATCAATAAAAGTTTGAAATAAGTAGCACAATTTTTAATATATATGTTCCACATTAATTAAATTTTTTTCTATAAAATATAAGATCATGGCCTCTACAAATGAATCCTGTAAATAAACTATAGTTTCTCATATTTGTAATGCAATTTGTTCAATAAAATTACTTATTTAGTTCTAACTTATTATTTTATAATGTGTGTATAAAAATAAAAATAAAAATAAAAAATATATATATGCGGGGCGGATCGGGTACCCGCGGATTTTTAATTATGTGACCCTAACCCACCCTGCATTTTAGCGGGTACCCGACCCTCTTTTGACCCGATCAAATAATAAAAATCGGATATCCTAATTTTCGGATCGGATCGGATATGACGATTTTTCGGGTTAGCGGATAATTTTGCCCACCCCTAGTAGATAGAATAGATGACAACAGCCACATAAATAGTAAGTATTATGACAATGGATATAATGCTTCAAAAATCTTCCGAAAAACTCGCAGCCAATTAGTACTCAGAAACAACAAATTAAGGACATTGAAGTGAAATAATCCTTAGTGGTTATCCACTAGTGTTGATAAATGCAAAAAATATGGTTTACCATATACACTGATCAAGAACCATTAAAAAAATAAAAAAAAAAACACCCAAATAACCCCCAGCGGTTATCCACTGGTGTATATTTTACCATATATATGCACTGAATAGTGAAACTAAAAATTAAAACCAATAAAAAATAAATTATCTACACATGAATCACACGAATTACTGCAACTACTAACATAACCAGAATATTGGACAGACGACATCAATCTAAAATCTTTCTTACATCCTGAAGCGCCATCAAGGTTTCAACTGTCCAACGAGTAACCTCTGGTGCACAAAAGTTGCTAATTTCTCTCACTAGATTATAAGCAGTAATCAAAACCTTCAATTGAAATGAAGAACAAAGGAAGAAGTATACAACTTCCTTCACTGGAATGGTGGGTCTGTGCATAAAAGTTGCTAGTCTTTATGATGTTCGTTTCACCAAAAAATAATTTTAGTTCGTGTATTCGAATAATATTGAAATTTGAAGAAGAACCAATTTGGAGAAGACAAATGAAATTGGTCCTTTGCATTTGCAGTCAACCCAATAATTGATTTACCAAAATTTATCCTTAAAATTTGGATCACGTAATGGGTCCATGCCTCACTCCGGTTAAAACTGGCCAAAAAAGATGTCAGAGAAACAAAATCAATCATTTTTTATATGTTTGGAAATAAAATCACTCATTTTTATTGTGAGGGATTAAATTTTGATCTTAACCAATATGTCGGCGATGATTTGTGCAATTTTCCCTTAAATTTATGCTATCTTTGAAACCTACACTTTCTATTGGTTTTAGAATTAATTTTTTCCCTATCCAGAAAAAAGAATATAATTTTTACATTTACAGTATAAAAATACCCATGCATTTGGGTATGGGTCTTTTTCTCCCTAATCCATGAGGGTGTCGAACTGGATCCAAATATGAATAAATTTAGTGAATTTGAATATGAATTTAGTGAATGTAATTCAAATTCTACTCATTGAAAAGCTTAATTTTACTGTGAAACTATGACATTTTCTTGACTACCTAATTTGTGTATACTTTTTGTATACAAAGTTTAAGTTTTTGTGCACAAAAAATAAATAATTAAGAAAAGATATAGAATTGTCCTAAGAAAGTTATAATTTTGAATTTTCAATAGAGACCTCATGTGTTAATTTTTTACAAAAGTGAAATTAATTTCAAATAGCATCAAAATGCAAGGAGGCAACAATTATTTTTGTATAGTAAGTTAGGTACAATTTAGGTGTACTAACAAATCCACACTAGTCAATGGTTAGAAAAATCTAATAATTTTGAAGTCCTAAGTTCAAAAAACTATACTACGTCGACTAGCTAGGAATAAAACCAAGGACTTACTATATTTGGCAATGCCTTACTCGCCATTATGGTTCAAAGAAATCCTTCTAAGCCCTAGCATGCATGATGGTAAGAATCACAAGATAATCCATGTGTTGTAAGAAAGGCACTAGAGCCATATGCTATAATCGAGTTCCACTTGTAGCATTAAGATAGGGAAAATATGCAGAACAGTATGGCTATTGCTTGCAAAAACAATTAGCCCCATTCCGGTGTCGATTATCCACGCCTCCTCAGTATAACCAAAGGTTAAAATATCATTTGACGAGATGGTAGTATATCAGCAGATCTAGGGTCCTGGGGACTAGGGTTGAAAGTCGGTTCTATAAATGCACAAGAACCCGGAAGAGAGAGGAGGAATCTTGGCCGGTTGAGGCCGTGCAGCATTAGAATGCTTAATTTTACGTCTTGAATTTTGTCTCATGTCATGTCTATCTTTTTTTCCAATTATGGTTAGAAATAAGTCAAAATCAAAATATGTCTACATTTGTAAATTAATACAAATCTGAACATTATTTAGGGAAAAACAAAGCATCAGGCAATTTGAACCAAACCCTAACAGAAAAGGATGGGTACGCCAGAGCGGAATATATATATTTTTTAATCTCATTTCTTACGCGTATTTAAGAACACTATGGTTAACTGGCAGCAAGTTGAAGGGATCCAATGTAAATGCATTAACTTCAGAAAAGTTTGATCTTGGGAAATGGGGAAACCGTGGATCAAGGATTGTTGTTTTGGGCATTTTTTTAGCCAAAATACACTAATTTCTGGATCCCTAACTGGTGTTTTACAACGAACAGTTCCACTTCTAAACTGTTGTTCATGTTCCTGGGTTGCCAAATATAGAAAAATATACTAAGAATAAACGCATTATTGCATCTCTTTTCTCTTTCTCAATCATCCTCATGCACATGTAGCAGAGAATACATTCGAAAAAGAAACAAATAGAAAAAGAAAGGAAAAAGGTATCCCTGCAATTCTTTATCAAGATGATGATGATGGCAGGACAGAGAATGGATCACTCATCACTAATCATCTTATCCTCATGTGGGTCTCACACAGAGTCTGTCTCATGGCTAAAACTTCAAATAGCGGGGACAGCAGAAAGGGAAAAGAAACTGCATCCGACTTGAATCAGTTAACAGCTGAACTGAAAACGACCTGAAAATGTAGTAAATGGAGGATTTCAACGGCCAGTAATGCAAGATTTTATAGCTTGGACGTTTGATATATACAAGTGACCAGATTCTCAGAATCCATGTAATTCTTTACGTTGAGTATTGCTATTAAAGATGTCGCACTCTAACTGTCATTGGCGAAAGATGTGCATTGCAAAATCGTTTGAAGGATTAAATTTGTACTGCTCAAACGAGTTCATGTTAGGATTGTCTTACTGTAGTAATTTGTAATACACCTTCGACAACGTTAATTGAACCAATGAGAGAACAATGACTCTTGGACTCCCAAAGGCCAAATATACGAGTCAAAATTGCTAAAGTTGTGACTATCAACATATTGGAGACCTAGTTTCTTTCCCGTGCAAATATCTGTTGGATATTTTAATAAAAATATCATTATTATTTTGAATTCATTCACATGCTTATTTTGAATTCAAATGCAATGAGTTACAAATTTTGAAATGAATTTTCAGTCACAAGATCACCATTAAAAATGTAACTTATGAGATTTATGTCTTGTTTTTGTAACCTATGTAATGATTAGGTTTTAAGAATTTATTTATTAAATTTTGACTATTATACAATGATCTAGACCTTTTCAAATTTTGTAACTGAAAAATATGGCACATTATTCCATTTAATGGTGGTATTCTAATACTCCTAAAATTTTAGCCTATAAATAGAGGTCACTATCAACCAAGTTTGATACACCTTTCTTGCTATTTCAAAAACTATCTTCCTCTCACTTCTATTGGGCATTAGTTAGGTGTTGAGAAGAGCTTTAGCTTCTCTAAATTGTGTAGATTTAGTAGAAGCAACAGCATAGGCTGGGCTGTTGTATCCCAGAGGCGACGTGCTATCAACCTTTTACACCCGACATAATCCCGAGAGGGGCACGAATCGTCTTAATAGAGCAACCTAGTCCGCGCCTCACCTAGCCAAAATTACTTTATTTCTCTTCCTTTGACTTTTGTTTTGCAGGTTGATCGTGCATATCAAGTTCTAAAGGAACAACAATTTAAGACGATTCGAAGTACCATGGAAGTTGCAAGCAATGTTGCAAACGCTACCACTATTGGATCTAGTGATCTCAACAAACCATTTCGCTTTAGTGGCCAACACTTCAAAAGGTGGGCCAAGAAAGTGATGTTCTATTTGAAGCTAATGAAGGTTGCCTGGGTCTTAGCCACAAAAAATCCAAAAAAGATAGACACCAGTTCAATGACTGATGAAGAAAGGGAGAATCATGCCAAACAACTTTAAAAATGGGAAAATGATGAGGAAGATTGCAGAAATTATATCCTTAATTGTTTGTCTGATGAACTTTATGATTTTTATTCTTCATCTTATACGTCAGCAAAAAGAATTTGGAGAGCATTGCAACAAAAATATGATACTGAAGAAGCAGGCTCGAAAAAATATGTTTGTAGCCGTTATTTCAAGTTTCAAATGGTGGAAAACAAGCCAGTACTAGAGCAAGTTCATGACTTGCAAATGATCGTCCATGAGATTGAATCTGAAGGAGTCAAAGTCGATCCACAAATGCAAGTTGCAGCCATCATTAACAAACTTCCAACATCATGGAAAGATTTTCAGAAAGGGCTACGTCATAAGCAACAAGAATTGACAATAGCAAATTTGATGGCAAGATTGCGCATTGAAGAAAAAGCTAGAAAACAAGATAAAAGTGAAGATTTCAATGGGAGTACTAAGGTAAACTTCCTAACTTCTAGTGAAAATGTCTCTAAGGGTCAAGAAGACAAACATAACGCCTATTTGAAGCCTAGAGGGAAGAATATGAAAAACAAGTTTTCAAAAAATTATTTTAACCAGAAAAAGTCAAATCAAGGACCCCCTTCAAAACAAGTTTCAAATACTCCAAATTTTGGAAATAATATGAATAATAGAGCTTGTTTTGTTTGTGGAAAATTGGGTCATCATGCAAAAAATTGCCGTTTTAGAAAATTTGGACCCAATTTTAAGCCACAAGCTAATGTGACTCAACTAATTGAAGAGTCATTTATGGCTATGGTTTCTGAAATCAATTTGTTGGAAATACTGAAGGGTGGTGGGCTGATTCTGGTGCCTCTAGGCATGTTTGCTATGATAGAACTTGGTTCAAAAGTTATTCTCCTATTGAAAAAGAAACAAAAGTTTTGCTAGGAGATTCACATACAACCAATGTTCTAGGCATGGGCGAAGTTGAACTAAAGTTTACTTCTGGGCATGTCTTGACCCTAAGAGATGTTCTTCACGTTCCTGAAATTAGGAAGAACTTGGTTTCTTGCTATCTTCTTAATAAGGCTGGTTTTAAGCAGTCTATAGAATCTGATCAATATGTGCTTACAAAGAATGGTACCTTTGTTGGAAAAGGTTATGCTTGTGATGGTATGTTTAAACTTAATGTTGAAATGAATGAAATTTCTACTTCTGCTTATATCGTTTCTTGTATAAATATGTGGCATGCACGTTTTTGTCATATAAATAGCAAATACTTAAAAAATATGAGCCACATAGAGTTAATTCCAAAATTGCATAATGAGTTTGAAAAATGTGAATATTGTAGCTTGACTAAAATAACTAAACAACCTCATTTGAAAGTTGAAAGAAAAACAGAGTTATTAGAATTAATACATTCTGACATTTGTGAATTTGAAAGTATATTAACACGTGGAGGTAAAAGATATTTTATCACATTTATAGATGATTTTTCAAAATATTGTTATATCTACCTTATGAAACATAAAAGTGAGGATTTTGAGAAATTTACGATTTTTGTTAAAGGGGTTGAAAATCGTTTTGAAAGAAAAATCAAAAGATTTAGAACAGATAGAGGAAAAGAATATGATACTATTGGCCTTATAAATTTTATCAAATCATTAGGAATAATACTTGAGGTTACAAAACCATTACTTAAAAGTTATTTCGAAATGAAAGACTTAGGCGAAGCTAATGTCATACTTGGTATGAAAATTACAAAAAATTCAGAAGGAATTTTTATTGATCAATCTCAATATATTGAAAAAATATTAAAAAATATAATTATTTTGATTGTAAACCAGTTTGTACACCCTTTGATTCTCATGTGTGTTTATTTCCTACTAAAAATGATTTTGATGTGATAAATCAAAAAGAGTATGCTAGTATAATTGGTAGTTTGAGATATGCAACTGATTGTACTAGACCTAATATTGCATATGCGGTTGGTGTACTTAGTAGGTTTACTAGTAAACCCAACTTTACACATTGGAATGCAATTCATAGAATCATGAGATATTTTAAGAGAACTTTAGATTATGGTCTATTTTATAAAAAATATCCTGCTATACTTGAAGGTTTTAGTGATGTAGATTGGAGTTCACAATCTAGTGATTCTTTGTCCAATACTGGTTATTTATTTACATCGGGAGGTGGAGCCATTTGTTGGCGATCCAAAAAACAACATATAATCGCAAAGTCCAGCATGGAAGCAGAGTTAATTACTCTTGCTTCTGCATGTGAAGAAGCAGGTTGGTTTCGTGATTTACTATCTAAAATTCCAATGTGGAATAAGCCGATACCTCCTATTTTAATACATTGTGATAGTACCGCTGCTATTGGCTGAATTCACAATAAATATTATAATGGAAAATCCAGATCTATAAGGAGAAAACACAGTACTGTGAGATCATATTTAAATAATGGTTCATTAACCATTGATTTTGTGAGATCGGGCGATAATCTTGCCGATCAACTTACAAAAGCTCTGGCTAGAGAAAAGATCTGGAAAGCATCAAGAGAGATTGGATTAAAGCCCAAAAATGTAAAAGCTACCTATGAGGATACAACCACCTAGGGACTGGAGATCCCAAGAACTAGGTTGGAGACAAACGAATCATAAAGTCGCTTGTTGTGATACATGCAAATTTTTAGTCTAATCATATGATGCTATGCATGTAATTCTGTGATGAATATGAGAGGTTGAGAACTAATCTCTTAATGAGTTCTATAGCCCTTATGGGTGGGATGTGTTAGTCACAGAAACATCCTTGATAGACTCACCTATATGAGTGTAAGGGTTTGGCCGCCCTTATGAGAATTTGGGCTAATTCTCTAGAGCACTCATGAACACTGGGGTAAAGTACATGGCCATAATGTACTGGCTTGAAAAGCTCGTTTAAGAACACCTAGAATATCATGTGTGTTAAGTTTTCTACGTTTTCCTCTAGTAATCATAGTTTAAAGGCTAAGTCCACTATGATTCTAATACGAGAAAACTGAAACACTAAGTGGAAGTTTAAAGGCATTGCCACTTTCATAAGGCATGATGTTCTCACTATATGCCCAAACTATTTTTATTAAAATAAGTGGGGGATTGTTGGATGTTTTAATAAAAATATCATTATTATTAGGAATTCATTCACATGCTTATTTTGAATTCAAATGCAATGAGTTATGTGATTACCCCACTTTCCCCTAAGGCGTACCAAAGGGGTTAGCGGACTGCCTGCCCAACTCTCGCCAGGACTACGAAGACAGTTATATACAATCTAAAACATTCCGGAAGATATTAGCGCGCTTAATCGATTCAAAATCGTGAAACAAAAACGAAAAAAAATGGAACCGCACATGAATAGTGCCGGCCACTTCACAATCCGGCCGGATTCTTGGCCGGATTGGAGGCAGAGGCCAACCTCACGGATTCAAAATTTCCCCTGTCAATCCGGCCGGCAATCCGGCCAAGAACTGGCCGGATTTGCAGCCGGATTCTCCTGCAGAAATTTCCCGCCAATTTTTTCCTTTTGTCGTTCAAAATCCGAACCTGTCCGAAACCCATACAAGTGCAATAAACTTTATATAACCCTATAAAAGAGCATTTCCAAACCAAAATAACACAGGAACATTGCTAGACATCGGTATATACGTATGGTTGCAAATTTACAACTCAAAAGAGAAATGTTGGATCAAGATACATTTAAGGTTTTTCCAACCATCAAGGAGCTTTACAAAAGAATATATTAAAACTAGCTCAACTCAGGCTTCAAAATCACAGTTCCAAAAAGTGGTTCCCTGTAAGGAAAATAAAGGCAACGGAGTGAGCTTTCGCCCAATGAGGTACCATCACGCAAGTAACCAAGGTTCACATAAGCACAAAGTTACTCAATCCAAATGTATTCAACAAATGAGCCATACTAACACCACATTTCAATAAAGGTTAAAAGGATATGAACGGCTCTCAAGAGCCCTTTTCCTCTTTAGCCAAACTTGATCTCACCTCGTTGACTCTCCGTCAACGCTCAAAAGTAACCAATACCGTAGACTCCACTATTCTCTAATTTCCGTCCACCTCACATACCCCTTACCGGGCCCGAACTCCAACCAATTCAGAAATGGTAATACTCGAGTATACCGGAATCAAGAGTCTCATACCCAATGATCCTACAAAACAGTCCCCATGGCTTGTCAATTTCCTTGACCATGCCCTTGCTGGCTCGATTCAATTGACCACCAATGGGGTTGAGCTCAGGATTAACAGTAAAGGTCGTTGGATACACGTCCAACAACACCAGTTCAAGTACATTTAAGGAAAATTCAATTGATACAGTAAACAGTTACATAAGCCATAGAGTACGAGAGTGATAAAGTACACCCTCGTCTCAACCAATATCATCAGTAAACACAAGCATTTCAATCATAGATTTCAAGTATAACAAAGCCAGGAAGTAACAGTAATGTGAGTAGTACACTCACCAATTAAACAAAGAGGTTTCACAAATTTCTGCCCAACGAGCGCCTTGAGTCACCGGCACGCCCTAAAACATTCAAGAAAGCACAATGAGACTCGAACACGAGTCATAAACCTATTCCACATACTACTATGCAACACCAAAAGAATTTGGAAGTAAAAATAGGGACCACTTGGTGCTAAAGGTTTAGACAACCCCAAAGTTACTCATTAGCACTCTAAGCAACCCAATTCCAAGAAATCATATGGACTTAAAATTTGGGCAGCATTTCCTCTCAAAATTTCAGATTTCCGCCCTACAAACAACCATCTATTTTATCCAACACAATCACAAGTACAACCACAATTCACACACTATCCAACACACCTTATTAGGGTTACAATACTCTTTAATCATAGCAAATCAAAAGTTCCACAACAAACCTTAGAAAAGCCCCAATTATGAAACCCTAAACTGAATTTTCCGCACAAACCAGAAATTTTCCGCAAACAATCCTATCCAACATATACAAGCTCCATTTTACACTACAACAAGCCATCAATCCATGAGTAAACAATGATTATCATCTAAAACAGAAAAAATCACTAATAAATCAAGAATCCATCAAAACTCCACTTTCAACCATAAACCTACCACAAATCAACATATTTAGCCACTAAAGTCACTAATTTAACATTATCAAGAACAAAGGGAGAATATCTTAGCAACTCACCTTGTAAACTCAAGAAAAGAAACAACTTAGCACCTTCTCTTTCCAAACCACTCCACCACCTTCCTCAATCCTACCTAGACAAGGGTTTTTATGGAGTAATTCGAAGTTTTAACGGTTAAATCACTAGATTGAAGCAAGAAATGAAGAAACAAGTTGAAGGCTTTCCTTTCTTTTTCTCCTTGTGAAGCTCGGCCAAGAGGATGAAGAATGAAGATGATTTGGGGTCCAATTGAATATTTAGTAAAGTTCATGAATAGTGGTCAAAGTCCAAGATTGAGTAGGAAAGTGACACTTGTCACCCTTTTGGCTTAAAGTTATCCTTTTGTCTCTCCTATACTAATCCATCTAGGTAACCTCTAATTACCTCTTAACACCTAGTAAATTAATCCTTGTACACAAAACTTAACCTAATTGACCGAATTTATCACACTTATCGCACTAGCTGGTCCCACGCCCGGTATACACTCCTAATTTCTCATGAACTAACTTATACTAGAAAAATGATTTAAAAACTATAGTTACTCATAAAAATTATTTAGAAAATTTTCCTAATAAGGAAAATATAGAAAATGCGTGCAAATAAATAAAATAAAACCTAGAAAATAAGAAAATTTTCGGGTTCTCACACTCTCTCCCTCTTAAAAGAATTTCATCCTCGAAATTTCCCACCTTAATTCACAAACAGTTCAGGGTATTTCTTTTGCATTTCCTCTTCCACCTCCCAGGTAGCCTCTTCTATCCCATGATTTCTCCACAAGATCTTCACCAAAGGAATTTGTTTGTTTCTCAGCTCCTTAACCTTTCGGTCGAGCAACTGCACAGGTTTCTCTTCATAGGTGAGTGGCTCATCTATCTCAATTTCCTCCGGTTGTAAAATGTGGGTCGGGTCAGGATAATACTTTTTAAGCATCGAGATATGGAAGACGTCGTGAATCCTGGACAGACTTGATGGTAGTTCAAGTCGATACGCTACTTTTCCAATTCTTTGGAGAATTTTGAAATGTCCAACGAACCTCGGTTGAAGTTTTCTTCCTTTACCCACCGTGAAGCTACGTAACGGTGTGACCTTGAGAAAAACACGGTCCCCAACTTCGAACTCCAAATCTTTTCTTCGATTGTCCGCGTAGCTCTTTTGTCGGCTTTGGGTTGTTTGGAGTCTTTGTCGTATCAACTTGACTTTTTCTTGTGCATCCTCTATCCATGGAATAGTTGTTGGATCTAGAACCTTTCTTTTGCCGACTTCGTCCCAATCGATCGGTGATCGGCACTTTCTTCCATAAAGCGCTTCGTATGGTGCCATTTGAATTGACGAATGGTAACTGTTATTGTAAGCAAACTCTACTAAGGTCATGTGTTGACCCCAATTACCCCCAAAATCCAGAATACAAGTCCTTAGCATGTCCTCGAGAGTTTGAATTGTTCGCTCCGACTGTCCATCCGTCTGGGGGTGATAAGTGGTACTAAGGTTGAGTTTAGTCCCCAAGGTCTCTTGAAATTTCTACCAAAACCTAGATACAAAACGAGGATCTCGGTCGGAGACTATACTCACTGGAACTCCGTGTAGTCTTACTATCTCATCCATATACACCTGGGTTAATTTCTCCACGGAATACTTCATGTTTACCGGCAAGAAATGGGCCGATTTGGTTAACCGATCGACGATCACCCAAACGGCGTCATGTCCTCGTTGTGTTCGCGGCAAACCTGAAACGAAATCCATTGTAATGTTTTCCCACTTCCATTCGGGTCTCTGAAGAGGTTGTAACAATCCAGATGGTTTTTGATGTTCCGCCTTAACTTGTTGACAGATGAGACACGTTTGCACGTATTGGGCAATTTCCATCTTCATATTGTCCCACCAATAGGCTCCTTTTAGGTCCTAATACATCTTGCTACTACCCGGATGGATCGTATACTTGGACCGGTGAGCTTCCTCTAAGATCTCCTTCTTTAACATTTCATCTTTAGGCACCACCACTCGGTTTCGGTACCTCAAAACTCTCTCGGGACTGAAGTTGAAATCTGACAATTCCCCTTTTTCCACTTTCTCTCCCCACTTCCGTACCATAGCATCTTCCTTCTGGGCCTCATTAATTCTCTCCCGTAAAGTGGATGTCACCCTAATGTTACCAAAAATCACCTTCTTATTGCTAAGACAAGGGTTCCATTCACTAATTGACGTTAACAAGTCCCACTCCTTAATCATCGATCCCGCAAACTTGAGCCTTTCGACTTAAAGCATCGGCCACCAAGCTAGCTTTTCCCGGATGGTAGTTAATGGTGCAGTCGTAGTCCTCCAGAAATTCCATCCACCGTCGCTGCCTCATATTTAATTCCTTTTGTGAGAAGACGTATCTAAGGTTCTTATGGTCAGAGTAAACCTCGAAAGTTACCCCATATAGATAGTGTATCCACTTCTTCAAAGCGAAAACAACTGCGGCTAACTCCAGGTCGTGGGTTGGGTAGTTCGGCTCGTGAGGTTTCAATTTCCTAGAGGCAAAAGATATCACATTCCTGTTTTGCATCAACACACGCCCCAAACCTTCCCTCGAGGCATCGGTATAAACAGTAAAACTATCTATTCCGTTAGGTAGAGCTATTACAGGAGCCATGGTTAATCTTCTCTTCAATTCTTGGAAACTAGCTTCACACCTAGTATCCCACACAAAACGACAATTTTTCTTTGTCAGGTTGGTTAAAGGACCGGCAAGTTTGGAAAAGTCCTTAATAAAATGCCTATAGTACCCAGCCAACCCTAGAAAACTATGAATCTCCGTAGGATTTTCTGGCCTTTTCCAGTCAGTCACGGCCTCTACTTTTGCCGGGTCAACAGAAATACCCTCTTGGAAAATTATATGCCCTAAGAAAGAAATTTTTTCCAGTCAAAACTCACACTTACTAAACTTGGCATACAATTGATGCTCTCTTAGGGTTTGCAAGACGATTCTTAGGTGTTGCTCATGTTCCTCACGAGTTTTTGAGTAGACAAGGATGTCATCAATAAATACAACTACAAATTGATCCAAATAGGGCTTAAAAACCCTATGCATCAAATCCATGAAGGCAGCAGGGGCATTGGTCAGTTCAAAGGGCATGACTGCGAACTCAAAATGCCCGTATCTAGAATTGAAAGCAGTTTTTGGTATGTCCTCCTTCCTAATCAACAATTGATAGTATCCCTGTAGAAGATCTAATTTCGAACTGACCACCGCTCCTTGCAACTGGTCGAACAACTCGTCAATATGAGGCAATGGGTACTTATTCTTAACCGTCACATTATTCAACCCCCGGTAGTCTATGCACATTCGCAAACTCCCATCCTTTTTCTTCACAAACAATACAGGGGCTCCCCAAGGAGACCCACTCTCTCGAATGAACCCTCGCTCCAAAAGGTCTTGTTACTGCAACTTTAACTCCCTAAGTTCGGCAGGGGCCATCCGGTATGGGGTTTTAGAGATAGGTAACGTCTCTGGTAACAACTCAATTTTGAATTCTATCTCTCTCTCCGGAGGTAGGGTGACTAATTCATCAGGAAATACGTCCGGATATTCCTTCACTACGTGCACATCCTCTACCTTCAATTTATCGGTGGGGGTATTGATTAGAAAGGTTAAGAACCCTTGCGCCCTTCTACTTAGTAGTTTCCTAACCCGAATACCCGAAATCAATGTAGATGAGGCCAACCTACCCCTTATATCTAACCTCAAGGTCGCCTCCCCGGGAATACAAAACTCCACTATTTTCCGCTTACAATCAAGTTAGGTATTGTACCGGGCTAGCCAGTCCAGGCCTAGAATTACGGCATACCCCTTAATGGATAGACTTATCAAATCTCCTAACAATTTTCTCTCTCCTACCCAAACTTCATAATCCTTATAAACCATACTAGTGACCAAACGGTGATCCCCCGTAGGAGTGCTAACTTCCAGGTTATAAGGTAAACTAGCAGGTTTTATATCAATTCCGCACATGAAATTGGGGTTGACAAATGAATGAGTAGCACCGGGATCTACTAAAATTTTTGCAAATCGGTGGAATACAGGAATCGTACCTTCTACAACTTCAGAAGAATTGGGGACCTGCTGTGGCTCCAGTGAATATACTCGAGCCGATACCTTAGGTTTAGTCCCTTCCACCTTAGCCGGTTCGGAATTGGTCCTCGTCGATTACTGACTACTCCTTCCATCTCATGATAGAACCGGACAATTGGCAAGCTGGTGGTCTGCACTTCCGCAGCACAAACATTTTCTCTCATTCTTCCAGCAATTGTCCTCCGTGTGGTTTGGCTTTCCATAATACCCGCAGGGCCCGCGAGATGCAGAAGCCGAACCTCCTTGGAAACCTCCTTTTTGACCTCTCCCAACTTGTCCATCTCTTGACGGGGCCCCTCTTGACATTCCCGGCATCCTTCCTCCTCCAGTTCCCCGTCCAAACTTGGGAGGGGTACTCTTATCCCCCTGTCCCGAACTACTTCCAGGAAATCCTCGCTTCTTCGCCTGGAAGTTTCTCACTTGTAGCCTGGCATTTTTCACTCGTTGAGTCTTTTCCACTGCCTCACTGAAGGCGTTAATCTGGCTACAGCGAGATCCTTCTGGATCTCCACGTTCAGGTCCTGGACAAAGCGCCTTATTCTTCGTTGTTCGGTCATGATGAGTTCGGGCGCGAATTTGGACAGTCGAGTGAATTGGCTCTCGTACTCGGCTACAGTCTGGGTCCCCTGGTGAAGCCGAATAAACTCGTCTTCCTTCCGTTCTTGAACCAGATGAGGAAAGAATTTAGCGTTGAACTCCCTCATGAAGTTCACCCATGTCCTGAGCGTTTGTTCTCGGTCCCATTTCTGTCGTATTACGTTCCACCAGGAACGGGCTACCCCTTCCAGTTGGAAGACAGCAAAAGTCACTTGCCTCTCCTCTGTGTAATGCAGGGCAGCAAAGATGTCCACCATCTTTTCTAGCCATCTCTCGGCCACATCCGGATCTGGCCCTCCAATAAACTTCGATGAAGAAAACTTTTGAAACCTTTCGAGGGCCCTATCCTCAGTTTTCACATAATTACCAGGGTTTCCAGGGTTGGGATTAGGGTTTTGACCCTGTTGCTCTACTACATGAGCCAACAAGTCGGTCATTCGTTGAATGGCTGCGGCCACTTGCACGTTCGGATCAACCCTAGATTCAGGGTTTGGTTCAGACGTGGTTCCCCTAGTACCCCATTCAGTCGTGGGTTGCCTAACTCCGCGACCACGACCACGTCCACTACGGGTTCCCTCCATTGAAATTTAGTCGATCTAGGGTAAAGCGTAAATAGAACATTAAAGATAAAGGTAAACATAAATAAGGAGCCAAAAGATATTCACAAATCAAAACATATATACATATAACACAACAGTGTCAAGCAGATCACACATTAACAGTCAGTCGAATACACACAAAGAAATTCCATGAGAGAACGGAGTCATCATCAAAAGTACTATTTACAAAGCTAGACCAAACATACAAAAGCAGCTAGCTAGGGGTTCCTTCCCAGATCTACTCCCCTCATGGAATCAAAAGTTAGGTCAAAAGATTTCTAGCCTAGTTCCCTACTGAGCCCACAGACTCTCCCCCTTGGCTAGAACTAGGGGTGCTCCCCTCGCCAGAAGTTCCATCCTCAGAAGCCTCCGCTTGTGCGTTGCCGCCAATCACTCCATGGATTAGTGCCTCACACTCATTAATAATACCGTCGGAACGGTCTCTAACTTCCCTGACCACGTTCGTAAGACGATTGTTAACCCCTTGCAATTGCTCTCTAAGAGCATTCGTTCACTCTTGCTCCACAGCTATGTCCTCTCGGAGCTCCCCTATCCGGTCCGCTTGCATCCTCGTGATGCCTCTCAGCCTAAGCAGCTCCGTGTGATCCCTGGCGGCGGCACGTCTAAGCCTCCTTCGTTCGCCTAGCACCGCCACGACCACATGGTCGACGTAAGAGTGGTTCCGGCAACAGTTACAACGACGGGCCCGACTAGCAGTATACCATAGCCGGATCGGACCTCCAGGCCTCTCCTGGTAATCGATAACACGAGGGCGTCTCTGAGGCGGCTCACCCCCACCCTCTCCACTTGCTCCAGCCATAGCCTACAAGAATAGCAAAAGTGTTCATGTCTTAGACAATATAATCACACTTAACGGCGTCTTAACACATTCCTCATAGGTCCTGAGGAACAAAATTCAAACGTGCCTAAGTCACTTCCAACCTAGGCTCTGATACCAACTGTGACAGCCCCACCTTCCCCTAAGGCGTACCAAAGGGGTTAGCGGACTGCCTGCCCAACTCTCGCCAGGACTACGAAGACAGTTATATACAATCTAAAACGTTTCGGAAGATATTAGCGCGCTTAATCGATTCAAAATCGCGAAACGAAAATGAAAAAAAAATGGAACCGCACATGAATAGTGCCGGCCACGTCACAATTCGGCCGAAATTTGGCCGGATTGGAGGCAGAGGCCAACCTCACGGATTCAAAATTTCCCTTGTCAATCCGGCCAAGAACTGGCCGGATTTGCAGTCGGATTCTCCTGCAGAAATTTCCCGCCAATTTTTTCCTTTTGTCGTTCAAAATCCGAACCTGTCCGAAACCCATACAAGTGCAATAAACTTTATATAACCCTATAAAAGAGCATTTCCAAACCAAAATAACACAGGAACATTGCTAGACATCGGTATATACGTATGGTTGCAAATTTACAACTCAAAAGAGAAATGTTGGATCAAGATACATTTAAGGTTTTTCCAACCATCAAGGAGCTTTACAAAAGAATATATTAAAACTAGCTCAACTCAGGCTTCAAAATCACAGTTCCAAAAAGTGGTTCCCTGTAAGGAAAATAAAGGCAACGGAGTGAGCTTTCGCCCAATGAGGTACCATCACGCAAGTAACCAAGGTTCACATAAGCACAAAGTTACTCAATCCAAATGTATTCAACAAATGAGCCATATTAACACCACATTTCAATAAAGGTTAAAAGGATATGAACGGCTCTCAAGAGCCCTTTTCCTCTTTAGCCAAACTTGATCTCACCTCGTTGACTCTCCGTCAACGCTCAAAAGTAACCAATACCGTAGACTCCACTATTCTCTAATTTCCGTCCACCTCACATACCCCTTACCGGGCCCGAACTCCAACCAATTCAGAAATGGTAATACTCGAGTATACCGGAATCAAGAGTCTCATACCCAATGATCCTACAAAACAGTCCCCATGGCTTGTCAATTTCCTTGACCATGCCCTTGCTGGCTCGATTCAATTGACCACCAATGGGGTTGAGCTCAGGATTAACAGTAAAGGTCGTTGGATACACGTCCAACAACACCAGTTCAAGTACATTTAAGGAAAATTCAATTGATACAGTAAATAGTTACATAAGCCATAGAGTACGAGAGTGATAAAGTACACCCTCGTCTCAACCAATATCATCAGTAAACACAAGCATTTCAATCATAGATTTCAAGTATAACAAAGCCAGGAAGTAACAGTAATGTGAGTAGTACACTCACCAATTAAACAAAGAGGTTTCACAAATTTCTGCCCAACGAGCGCCTTGGGTCACCGGCACGCCCTAAAACATTCAAGAAAGCACAATGAGACTCGAACACGAGTCATAAACCTATTCCACATACTACTAATGCAACACCAAAAGAATTTGGAAGTAAAAATAGGGACCACTTGGTGCTAAAGGTTTAGACAACCCCAAAGTTACTCATTAGCACTCTAAGCAACCCAATTCCAAGAAATCATATGGACTTAAAATTTGGGCAACATTTCCTCTTAAAATTTCAGATTTCCGCCCTACAAACAACCATCTATTTTATCCAACACAATCACAAGTACAACCTGTGAGAACCCGAAAATTTTCTTATTTTCTAGGCTTTATTTTATTTATTAGTACACAATTTCTCTATTTTCCTTATTAAAAAAATTTTCTAAATAATTTTTAAGTGTAAATATAGTTTTTAAGTCATTTTTCTAGTATAAGTTAGTTCATGAAAAATTAGGAGTATATACCAGGCGTAGGACCCGCTAGTGCGATAAGTGTGATAAATTCGGCCAATTAGGTTAAATTTTGTATACAGGGATTAATTTACTAGGTGTTAAGAGGTAATTAGAGATTACCTAGATGGATTAGTATTGGAGGGACAAGAGGATAAGTTTAAGCTTAAAAGGGTTGCTAGGTGTCATCATATGTTTGGAGCTTGGACTTTGACCACCTTACTACCTTTACCAAATATAAAAAATTGACCCAAAATTCATTCCCATTTCTTCCTTCTTGGCCGAGCTCTTCAAGAGAGAATAAGAGAGCAAGCTTCAACTTTCATCTTCCATTTCTTGCACAAATCTTGTGATTCAACCGTTCAAACTTCAAATTACTCCATAAAAACCCTTAGCTAGGTAGGATTGCGGAAGGTGGTGGAGTGGTTTGGAAAGAGAAGGTGCTAAGTTGCTTCTTTCCTTGAGTTTACAAGGTGAGTTGCTAAGGAATTCTCCTTTTGTTCTTGATAATGTTAAATTAGTGACTTTAGTGGCTAAATATGTAGGTTTGTGGTAGGAAGTGGAGTTTTGGTGGATTTTTATGGTGTAAAATGGAGCTTGTATGTGTTGGATATGATTGTTTGCAGAAAATTTCTGGTTTGTGCGAAAATTTCGGTTTAGGGTTTCATAATTGGGGCTTTTCTAAGGTTAGTTGTGGAACTTTTGATTTGCCTTGATTAAAGGGTATTGTAACCCTAATAAGGTGTATTGGATAGTGTGTGAATTGTGGTTGTACTTGTAATTGTGTTGGACGAAATAGATAGTTGTTTGTAGGGTGGAAATCTGAAATTTTAAGAGGAAATGCTGTCCAAATTTTAAGTCCAGATAAGTTTTTGAAATTGGGTTGCTTAGAGTGCTAATGAGTGACTTTGGGGTTGTCTAAACCTTTGACACCAAGTGTTTCTTATTTCATTTCAAGTTTTACTTGACCTTGCATTAGTCACTTATTGATAGGTTTATGACTCGTGTTCGAGTCTCATTGCATTTTCTTGATTGTTATAGGGCGTGCCGGTGATCCGCGGCATACAACGAGCGGAAATTTGTGAAAACTTCTTTGGTTGAAGTGGTGAGTGTATTACTCACATAGTTGTTACGTATGGCTTTATTGTACTTGAAATCTATGATTGGATTGGTGAGCTTACTATTTACGCTTGATGGGACGAGGGTGTACTTTATCACTCTCGTACTCTAAGGCTTATTTGATCATTTACTGTAGCATTTGAAATTCTCTTGATTATACTTGAACTGATGTCGTTTGGACGTGTATTCAACGACCCTTACTGTTAACTCTGAGCTCAACCTCATTGGAAATCAATTGACTCGAGCCAGTACGGACTTGGTCGAGGAAATTGACAAGCCATGGGGACTGTTTTGAGGAATCTTTGGGTATGAGACCCTTGATTCCGGTATACTCGAGTATTACCATTACTGCTTTACTTGGTGTTCGGGCCCGGTAGGGGTATGTGCGGTGGACGGGAATCGGAGTAAAGTGGAGTCTATGGTTATGATTACTTTTCTACATTGACGGAGAGTCAATGAGGTGAGATCAAGTGCGGCAAATGGAAAAGGGTTTGAGAGCCGTCCGTATCCTTTTACTTTCTAATGTTGTGTTATGTTTGTTTTGCTCACTTGATGACTGTAGTTGTGTATATGTGATCCTTGAATGTAAGTGATGATACCTCATTGGGCGAAAGCTCAAATCGTTGAATTTGTTTTCCTTATAGGGAACCATTTGGGAACTGTGATTTTGAAGCACGAGTTGAGCTAGTTTAATATATTCTTTTGTAAAGCTCCTCGATGGTTGGAAAACTTTAAATGTATCTTGATCCAACATTTCCCTTTTTGTTGTAAATTTACAACCATATGTATACAACGATGTTTAGGCATGTTCCGGTGTTATTTGGTTTGGAAATGTTCTTTCCTAGGGTTATATAAAGTTTATTGCACTTGTACGGGTTTTGGACAGGTTTGGATTTCAAACGACAAAAGGAAAAAAAATTGGCAGGAAATTTCTGCAGGAGAATTCGGCCGCAAATCCGGCCAGTTCTTGCCCGGATTGCCGGTCGGATTGACCGGGGAAATTTTGAATCCGTGAGGTTGGCCACTGTCTCCAATCCGGCCAAGAATCCGGCCGGATTGTGATGTGGCCGGCACTATTCATGTGCTGTTCCGATTTTTTTCCTTTTTCGTTTCGCGATTTTGAATCGTTTAAGCGCGCTAATATCTTTCAGAACGTTTTAGATTGTATATAATTGTCTTAGTAGTCCTGGCGAGAGTTGGGCAGGCAGTTCGCTAACCCATTTGGTTCGCCCTAGGGGAAAGTGGGGCTGTCACACAACCACAATTCACACACTATCCAACACACCTTATTAGGGTTACAATACCCTTTAATCATAGCAAATCAAAAGTTCCACAACAAACCTTAGAAAAGCCCCAATTATGAAACCCTAAACCGAATTTTCTGCACAAACCAGAAATTTTCCGCAAACAATCCTATCCAACATATACAAGCTCCATTTTACACTACAACAAGCCATCAATCCATGAGTAAACAATGATTATCATCTAAAACAGAAAAAATCACTAATAAATCAAGAATCCATCAAAACTCCACTTTCAACCATAAACCTACCACAAATCAACATATTTAGCCACTAAAGTCACTAATTTAACATTATCAAGAACAAAGGGAGAATATCTTAGCAACTCACCTTGTAAACTCAAGAAAAGAAACAACTTAGCACCTTCTCTTTCCAAACCACTCCACCACCTTCCTCAATCCTACCTAGACAAGGGTTTTTATGGAGTAATTCGAAGTTTTAACGGTTAAATCACTAGATTGAAGCAAGAAATGAAGAAACAAGTTGAAGGCTTTCCTTTCTTTTTCTCCTTGTGAAGCTCGGCCAAGAGGATGAAGAATGAAGATGATTTGGGGTCCAATTGAATATTTAGTAAAGTTCATGAATAGTGGTCAAAGTCCAAGATTGAGTAGGAAAGTGACACTTGTCACCCTTTTGGCTTAAAGTTATCCTTTTGTCTCTCCAATGCTAATCCATCTAGGTAACCTCTAATTATCTCTTAACACCTAGTAAATTAATTCTTGTATACAAAACTCAACCTAATTGGCCGAATTTATCACACTTATCGCACTAGCGGATCCCACGCCCGGTATGCACTCCTAATTTCTCATGAACTAACTTATACTAGAAAAATGATTTAAAAACTATATTTACTCATAAAAATTATTTAGAAAATTTTTCTAATAAGGAAAATATAGAAAATGCGTGCAAATAAATAAAATAAAACCTAGAAAATGAGAAAATCGGGTTCTCACAAGTTACAAATTTTGAAATGAATTTCCAGTTACAAGATCACCATTAAAAATGTAATTTATGAGATTTATGTCTTGTTTTTGTAACCTATGTAATGATTAGGTTTTAAGAATTTATTTATTAAATTTTGACTATTATACAATGACCTAGACCTTTTCAAATTTTGTAACTGAAAAATATGACACATTTATTCCATTTAATGGTGGTATTCTAATACTCCTAAAATTTTAGCCTATAAATAGAGGTCACTATCAACCAAGTTTGATACACCTTTCTTGCTATTTCAAAAACTATCTTCCTCTTACTTCTATTGGGCATTAGTTAGGTGTTGCGAAGAGCTTTAGCTTCTCTAAATTGTGTAGATTTAGTAGAAGCAACAGCATAGGCTGGGCTGTTGTATCCTAGAGGCGACGTGCTATCAACCTTCTACACGGGGCATAATCCCGAGAGGGGCGCGAATCGTCTTAAGAGAGGGACCTAGTCCGCGCCTCACCTAGCCAAAATTACTTTATTTCTCTTCCTTTGACTTTTGTTTTGCAGGTTGATCGTGCATATCAAGTTCTAAAGGAACAACAATATCATTTTGCATTAAACATACCATTGAACACATCAATAAAAATTTTGAGAACTCAAATATTTATTTAAGTAAATAAATTTTTTTCAATTAATAACTAGTTTAAAAAGTGAAAGCATTGGGTGAGACGTTTTGTCGCCTCGAGATTTGGAGCGTAAGTCTCATGAATTTACTTTTTTAGTATTTAAAAGTATAAAAATCTAAGAGACTATTGTAAAAAAAAATTTGAAAAATGTCATTAAAAATACAAAAGAAAAACTACCATAAAATTGCAAATGGTATATTATTATAATATATGGTAGTAATAATAGCAAGGAAAATATGGCGAAAGTTCACTAAATAGTGTGGGCATCTTAAAATGGTTATATATGACATGGGATAATGATATTACTTCTAAACTTAGATTCTGATATTTTTATGATATGTATACTACTATCTGAAAATGGCAAAATTGGAAACAAACTAAGTATTTGGGCTAAATAAGGAATACCGATGATATGTGAGTTAAATTTTAAAGGTGAACCAAAACACAAGGACCTATTGCTAAACGCTTTTTACAAGTAGCCCTACATCTTTCATCCTTCATCCCCAAACCCCAAGCTCATCCTAGATCGTCAAAAGCCTTCTCTCTTGCCCACTCTTAATTTTCAATCATCGTTTTGTATCATTTCCCTCGTATCACTAATTTAATATTAATTAGAATCAATTAACTATTTTTAAACTTCCTATTATCCTCACTTTCTTCCATCGAATTTCATATTTTTTGATCTCTTGGGACGTTTAGGGCGCCAATCGTACGCCTTTGAAGCATTCTCAGGGCGTTTGCGCCACAAAACTTATGCCCCTACCTTTTCCTTGTGTGACGACCCCACCTCCCCCTAGCGCGTACCCTAGGATTTAGCAGACCGTTTGCCCATCTCTCGCCAGGACTCGCTCACTTACTTCAAATAAAATAGTTCACAACCTCAACCGTAAATGGAATAACAGTTCCCAAGTTTGGAACGTACATGTACATTCATTTCTATTCCAAACATTCATACAATCCCAAATATAACAAAAGATTTGAGTTCCAGATACATTCAACCTTAATCGAGCACTAGTGCGCGTACAATTGCCAAAAATTCAAAAACTAGACTATGCTAAC
The DNA here is from genome assembly GCF_003713205.1 of Coffea eugenioides. Classification (NCBI taxonomy): domain Eukaryota; kingdom Viridiplantae; phylum Streptophyta; class Magnoliopsida; order Gentianales; family Rubiaceae; genus Coffea; species Coffea eugenioides. The sequence goes on along the minus strand of NW_020862445.1, from coordinate 38,954 downwards.
CTGTACCAACATCACGCCCTCGCTCGTATCCCCTGTAAGGAAAACAAATTAACGGAATATAGTGAGCCAAAGCTTAGTGAGGTTCCAAAACTTCATCCAGACCCAAGTAGCAAGTTGGCCATATGTAAAACTTGAACTCTTAAAATGAGCGAGTGTAAAAGTTCATAAAAAGAAACAATAACACGACAAGTAATAATCATTTCAAAGTATAAGGATACAGATGACTCTCAAGAGCGAAATTCCCGTTGCTTCACCATAGCTTGATCAAGTAGTAGTACACTCCGTCAACTTTCAAGTAAAGTAACCAGTCCAGTAGTGCCCCACTTAACGCCAATCTCCGTCCACCATTCAACCCTCTTACCGGACCCGAACGCCAAGATAAACACGTGTGGTAATACTCGAGCATACCAATTAGTCGAGGAGATAATACTCCACTCAACAAACTAGATACCCATGGTTCATTATCTAATCGACCAAGCCCTTGCCGGCTCGACTCGATTAACTAGCCAGTGGGGTTTTGGTCCCCAAGAAGTGAGTATAGTCGATGAGATAACATCTCCAATCGACTTAATCAAGATAAAAGTACGGAGAGGGAATGAGAGGCACCTCCCACTCGGATTGAGTGTGGTACATGCTGCCGTTCAGCACTTATAAGTCAAGCACATGTACAAACTCAAGTATAGGTTAATCAAGTTCAAGCAAGTACAAGATGATTCAAGAAAGGGAGGATGAGGGCGAATAAGGGCACACTCGCCTAGCCCTGACCAAGTCACAAATAATGCCAAACATGTCACATTTCCACACATTTCAAGTATTTCAAGTTAATATACAGGTAACATGCAAATCAAGTTACTTGTACATGCATGAATGAGATATCAAGTGTTTAGTTGAGTTAGTTCAAGTGCGATAAAGTTTTGCACCATGTTATAAGCCGAATTGGCCTTATCTTAAAACATGAAAGTTGTAGGGAATGACATTTTAGAGGTTCCTGCAAAATTTCAGGACAATCGGAGTAGCGTAAAATGAGAAAAGTCGAAATTACCCTTGCTGTCCTGTTTCTACCCGAACCTGAGAACTGCGATTATAATTGGTTATTTTGGTTTGGACTGTTTCAGAATTGGTTGTTGAGGCCTTCTGATAGAATTTATCCCTGTTTCTTAGCTTTCAGCTGGTTTTGGAATTTCTGGATTTGGACTTATGTAGGCTGTTTTATGATGTTTGTACTAGATTACGGTTTGTGAACCTGTTTTGCGATTCTGGTGTAGTATGTTACATTTTTGACGTAGTTACACTCACAATTTGACTGAGTGGCCTTCTTCCACATTGTAGCCTCTTAAGTCCTGAATATGCCTGTAAAATTTCAGGTCAAACGGATTAGTGTATCATGAGTTATAGATGAAATACTCAAGCCTGTTTTGAACATCAGGTTCTGTGCGTTTTTAGTTTAGCTTCTGTCCGTGACTTTTTCGGTTTTGATCCCGTACGATCTGGGTTTTGACTCCTTCATAAGAAATATAGATCTTGGTTTTGGATTCGAAACGGTATAAAGTGAATCAAAATCCGAGTTCCGTAGCTCCTGTTATGACCAAAACAAAATCGATCGTCAGAACTGCCTTGAATCTGGACAGTTCTGACGAGTACTTTGACACTCAAATTTCGTTCTGTTCTGAGTGGATTCAGGTCCTGGCCAAAACATCAAAGTTTTAACCTTATGTCTCAGATTTCTAATGCCTTTGGAATTTCCTGATTTGGATTTGTGAGCTGGGAGTTATAGTCCAGCAAACATACCCTGTCCGTTACTCTGGAGTGCAAATTCCTGGAACGGTTTTCTGCACTTTCGACCTATTTCTGTTCAGATCCGGATTTAGGTGTCTTCATGAAAATTGTAGCCCTTCCTCTTAGCTTCGCAACGGTACCTCATGTACCTTGATCCGACACTCATAGCTTCAATTAGGTTCAAAACAGTTTTGACGGCAAAATGGCTAGGCCGCCATTCCCGTTTCCGTGTGTCGTTTCCGCACTCGTATGTGCCGATTTTGCCGTTTTGCTTGTTTTAGGCATATTAGTAGCCGTTTATGATATTTTGTGACGCAATCTTCTATTTCAGACGGTGGTGAGCTACGTGGAGCCGGTGGGGCCTACTAGCTACTCTTCGCGGCACAAATTTTGAATTTTGCTCTTTTGTTCGTTGTGTAAGTATTCAGGCCGCTCTTGTGTGTTAGTTGCTTATGTGTTTCGATATGTATGAAGAGGGTACCTAGGCGAGGGTGTACTTTATTGCACTCGACCTAAACCCTAACTTACGCACATATTTGTACATGACTTGTGTATATGAGCAATTTTGAAACTAAAACCCTTGAGCTTGTGGCTCGGGGTGACTTTTGAATAATTTTGTGAAGTTTGTGAGTTTGGGGTTGATCTTCCGACCTAGATGGACTATTCGAGCCGGTCAGGGCTTGGTCGAAGCCAGTCCAACTTAGTCTGAGGTCACCAAGTTTGTGAATCCGGTTCACCGAGAATGTGGACCAAGTTTGTGACCTGAGCTTGTGAACCAAGCTCAAGTTTGTGATTTCGTTCGTTCGAGCAAGTTTGTGAGGTGCCTGGCCAGAGAGGGTGATAAGGTGTACGGTGGGTGTACAAGTGAAGTTCTACGGACCATTATTTGAGGTCGACGGAGTGTCGGCAGGAGGTCACACATGGCAAACGATCTGGCTTTGGAGCCACCCGTATCCTTACTATGTGATGTTATCTTTCTGCTTTTGCTTTACTCTTACCATATAATTGGTTGATACGTGAAAATTTACGCTTTTGCCCCTGTTTACTTACTAAGCATATATCTTACCCCGTTCCATTTGTTTTCCTTAGCAGGGGGACGGCACGGGGATCGCTCGGGAAGGTGGTTAGATTTTGAGCTATAGAATACTTGAATTTGTATTTGTTAAAAGTTGACGAGTAAGATGTACATAGTTGGCGTGGTGATTGTAGTTATGAGTTTTTCTAGGTTTTACTTTCTGGTACTTGTGATATGTAATTCTTGGAGAATTGAATGTAATATTTGAGATTTATCTTATACTTCATTGGAGGACTGTAGTGAGTGAGTGAGTCCCGGCGAGAGCTGGGCAGGCGACCCGCCGAACCCTGGGGTACGCCCTAGGGGAAAGTGGGGCCGTCACAGGTGGTATCAGAGCTTAGGCTTCAGATCTCTGTAGTGTATCCTAGGCTAAAGTTTAGGATGCTGGACTGTGGGATTTGATTTGATTTGAAAGTTAAGCAATTGAGGGATAAAACCTATAGCTGCTTCGCGTGGTCTCTGCGCAGAGTGAGCCTGGATGAAGTGGCGAATAAGTATGAAGGACTAAGTGTTCGTTCGAGCATAAGTTATGGATCATAAATGTTATAGGCCTTAAATCTTTCTCATGGTATCTGAGGACTATAGATAGGTACGTCAGGTAGGAATTTCGATTGTAGATAGTTTACTCTTGGGACTGCAGCTCGAGATGTGAATTATCTTATTTCGGATTCTTGTGCCTGAGTACTCCTGAGTTTAGTACTTGAGACTAGCATTTTGAGAACATGAATAGGCTTTGTCTGGCTAGAGTGAGTACAAGATATCAACGGGCACCTTGGGGAGTGGAGTAAGAAACCGGACGAGGGTGATTTTCCCTGAGCGTGGGACGATAAGTCGCGTTTCTTTCATTTTGTCCTTGCACTACATGTCATTTACTTGTGGTATGTGAATACCTATATATATAGTACCTGCAGCTCTTGACTTTGTCTAACTTGAAATGTCCCTTGGTGTATATGATGCATTATATTGTGTATATGTTGGCGTGACTTGTATATATATGTATACATTTTGATCTTTTGATTGTTTTGAGTATTCCAACCCTTTAGTTCGTTGATTGGAATTTCGAGGACGAAATTCTTTTAAGGAGGGGAGATTGTAACACCCCGAAAAAAAATAAGGAGGTTGCTAGTAAAGAAGATACTAGAGTGTATTTCTTTGGGTTTGATTAAAACCTTATTTTGTTTTAAAAGATTAGAAACCCTAATATTGTAGTCAAAAACTCTAGTTTACTTGTGACTAACCGGATTTCTTAAATCTTTCGCATTTTAATTGATACCCTAATTTTAATCATTGGAATTGTAAAACCCTCACGTTTTCTTAAAAATGCCCTTTTATTTGGAAATTATTATTTATTCAGGCTCCTCTATCCAATCATTCCACATAAGTGCAAATAAACCTAGAAAGTAGGGTTTCACTCTTCGGTTTTCAAGTTTAGAGCAAAATTAGGGTTTTCGCGATTTTTCGCCGGATGAATTTTTGGTACAGAGTACGGATTAAATTTGGAGAGTAAAAGTGACTTTTAAGTGAGAAATAATATGTGATTAGTAGCAATGATATAAGGTTAGTGAATGGGAAGTAAAAACCCTCATACGTGTGTTTTTAAGAAAAACGACGCGAACCGGCGGGTCCCGCACACTACCGATTGAACGCACTACTTGACCACCACTTTCTTATCACATGAGCATTAATACTTGAGCAAAATATTTCCCCCTCATTGCCAGCTAGCTTGACAGAAAATGTGGACTAAAAAGAGCAAGGAAAAGAAAGAGAAAAATGAAAGGTTGTGGTGGCGACACTTGTCGCCACCCTAGAGTTTCTTGGCCAAGTGATCAACTAGCCTTCTTAAACCAATTTTCTGCCCTTTCCTCTTCATTTTTCCAGCAGCTGGTCGACCAAGAGAGAGAGAGAAAGTGAGAGCAAGAAACAATTCCTTCTTCTTGATTCTAACCAACCAAGTGACAAATTAAATTTCCAAACCGATTAAAGTGCTAATTGTGAGTTGGGAAGCTAGGGGAACCAGAAATTTTCCAAGGAGGTTGATTATCACTCATCCAAGCTTGTCTTTGAGGTATGAAATCTGATCATGGTCTTTGATCTTTTAAATCTTGTGTAAATTAGCTTAGCAACTCAAATTTGGTGGTGAATAATGGATGCTATCATGTTTTGGGGGTTTTCCCCTTTTGGGTTATATGAACTAGGGTTGGATGATTTGCTGCCCAACTTGGTGTATGGTTAATATATGTTGTAATTAAGGTTATATAAGGCTGTTTGGTAGTGATTAGAACAAGAAATTTGAGAAAGTTCCATTAGAGACCAAAAGATTCCAGATTTCTGGAAAATTTTTCCCCTTTCTGTCCGTTTTTGTTGCACCATGTTAGAAGCCGAATTGGCCTTATATTAAAACATGAAAGTTGTAGGGAATGACATTTTAGAGGTTCCTGCAAAATTTCAGGACAATCGGAGTAGCGTAGAATGAGAAAAGTCGAAATTACCCTTGCTGTCCTGTTTCTACCCGAACCTGAGAACTGCGATTATAATTGGTTATTTTGGTTTGGACTGTTTCAGAATTGGTTGTTGAGGCCTTCTGATAGAATTTATCCCTGTTTCTTAGCTTTCAGCTGGTTTTGGAATTTCTGGATTTGGACTTATGTAGGCTGTTTTATGATGTTTGTACTAGATTACGGTTTGTGAACCTGTTTTGCGATTCTGGTGTAGTATGTTACATTTTTGACGTAGTTACACTCGAAATTTGACTGAGTGGCCTTCTTCAACATTGTAGCCTCTTAAGTCTTCAATATGCCTGTAAAATTTCGGGTCAAACGGATTAGTGTATCATGAGTTATAGATGAAATACTCAAGCCTGTTTTGAACATCAGGTTCTGTGCGTTTTTAGTTTAGCTTCTGTCCGTGACTTTTTCGGTTTTGATCCCGTACGATCTGGGTTTTGACTCCTTCATAAGAAATGTAGATCTTGGTTTTGGCTTCGAAACGGTATAAAGTGAATCGAAATCCGAGTTCCGTAGCTCCTGTTATGACCAAAACAAAATCGATCGTCAGAACTGCCTTGAATCTGGACAGTTCTGATGAGTACTTTGACACTCAAATTTCGTTCTGTTCTGAGTGGATTCAGGTCTTGACGAAAACATCAAAGTTTTAGCCTTATGTCTCAGATTTCTAATGCCTATGGAATTTCCTGATTTGGATTTGTGATCTGGGAGTTATAGTCCAGCAAACATACCCTGTCCGTTACTCTGGAGTGCAAATTCCTGGAACGGTTTTCTGCACTTTCGACCTATTTCTGTTCAGATCCGGATTTAGGTGTCTTCATGAAAATTGTATCCCTTCCTCTTAGCTTCGCAACGGTACCTCATGTACCTTGATCCGACACTCATAGCTTCGATTAGGTCAAAACAGTTTTGACGGCAAAATGGCTAGGCCGCCATTCCCGTTTCCGTGTGTCGTTTCCGCACTCGTATGTGCCGATTTTGCCGTTTTGCTTGTTTTAGGCATATTAGTAGCCGTTTATGATATTTTGTGATGCAATATTCTATTTCAGACGGTGGTGAGCTACGTGGAGCCGGTGGGGCCTACTAGCTACTCTTCGCGGCACAAATTTTGAATTTTGCTCTTTTGTTCGTTGTGTAAGTATTCAGGCCGCTCTTGTGTGTTAGTTGCTTATGTGTTTCGATATGTATGAAGAGGGTACCTAGGCGAGGGTGTACTTTATTGCACTCGACCTAAACCCTAACTTACGCACATATTTGTACATGGCTTGTGTATATGAGCAATTTTGAAACTAAAACCCTTGAGCTTGTGGCTCGGGGTGACTTTTGAATAATTTTGTGAAGTTTGTGAGTTTGGGGTTGATCTTCCGACCTAGATGGACTATTCGAGCCGGTCAGGGCTTGGTCGAAGCCAGTCCAACTTAGTCTGAGGTCACCAAGTTTGTGAATCCGGTTCACCGAGAATGTGGACCAAGTTTGTGACCCGAGCTTGTGAACCAAGCTCAAGTTTGTGATTTCGTTCGCTCGAGCAAGTTTGTGAGGTGCCTGGCCAGAGAGGGTGATAAGGTGTACGGTGGGTGTACAAGTGAAGTTCTACGGACCATTATTTGAGGTCGACGGAGTGTTGGCAGGAGGTCACACATGGCAAACGATCTGGCTTTGGAGCCACCCGTATCCTTACTATGTGATGTTATCTTTCTGCTTTTGCTTTACTCTTACCATATAATTGGTTGATACGTGAAAATTTACGCTTTTGCCCCTGTTTACTTACTAAGCATATAGCTTACCCCGTTCCATTTGTTTTCCTTAGCAGGGGGACGGCACGGGGATCGCTCGGGAAGGTGGTTAGATTTTGAGCTATAGAATACTTGAATTTGTATTTGTTAAAAGTTGACGAGTAAGATGTACATAGTTGGCGTGGTGATTGTAGTTATGAGTTTTTCTAGGTTTTACTTTCTGGTACTTGTGATATGTAATTCTTGGAGAATTGAATGTAATATTTGAGATTTATCTTATACTTCATTGGAGGACTGTAGTGAGTGAGTGAGTCCCGGCGAGAGCTGGGCAGGCGACCCGCCGAACCCTGGGGTACGCCCTAGGGGAAAGTAGGGCCGTCACACCCTGATTAGGTGTGGCGGTCTTGACTCCAAGCTTTCATAGAGACATTGAAGGCTTGAAGGGGTCAAGCAAGTTGGCTACACATGGGCCCAAACCCATGAAGCACTAAAGGCGGAGGCGTGAAGGTCCCTCGCTGAGCTGTTCGAGGGTACCTAGTCCAAGGCCTGCCCGAACCCTTATTTCCTTTTTACTAGCATTAGGGTTTCGTCAGTTTGCCTATATAAAGGCTTGCTTTCTAAGCATTAAGGGGGGACGTTTTATCAATAAAAGTTTGTTATTTTTTATTCTTCTTCTTGAGAGAGAATTCGAGCCTTTCACTTGCTTTGGCAAGGGTGTTGAGCAATCTTGCGTCTTGTCCTTGATTGTTCTACCGGCCTATTCCCCTGAAGTATTCACCTTCATCGGAGTTGTCGTCTACTGCCTTTAATCAAATCGTGTCGTCCGTTTGATTCTAGGTTCCGCAATCCAAGCGTTGGACAATCTCGCTAGATCCTTGGGCAAACGTGCTACGTGTCTCGAAACGTGGTGATCGAGGAACGTATCAGTTGGCTTCAGAGCTTTGGTGGAGCTATCTTCCGTTGTATCTGTAGTTTTTTGTCTTAGTTTTCATTGTTTCCGCTGCCTTGTGTTAACAAAAAAAAACAAAATTCCGTTCATCATATTTGTTGCTTCCTTACCGTGGAAAAAAAATCCGTTCGCGTCTAAATCTGTCCGTGTGTTGTGGCGAATCTGCCCAACATTTGTGTCTGCATAGCCTTCCTCTTGTTGCGTCAATTTGTGTCCATTAGCATCCCATAATTGCACCTCCAAAATCTGTCTGCACCTTAGTTCTTTTGTTGCGTCCATTCTATCCGTAGTAGTTGTCACATCAAGTGCTGGACGTTTGTGTCTCCAACATGCGTGGTTTGATGCTCATCAAATCTGTCCGCAACTTGTTGTTGTTGTGGGTCGCTTGATGTTCACCAAATCTGTCCGCATTTTGTTTTTGGTATTGAGTCGCTAATTATTTTCCCAAATCTGTCCGCGTGGTGTGTGTTTGTGTAATCAAAAATTCTGGTTGCATCCAAGTCTGTCTTGGCCGTTGGACATCACTTGGGCAACAAAGAAGCAAGTGGGGCGGCGGCTAGGGTTTCCACTTACGCTAGGATTTCTTGTTTCCAAATCTGTCCAAGCTCGTCCTTGAGTCACCCACGTTGTTTTCTTAATTTTCTAATCTGATTTTGGCTAAACTAGTTGGTGTTTATGAGATCTTGAAGCGAACCTACAACATTCTAGGGTTTTTGGATTACTTGGTTGCTACCTTGAAGTTTCTTGGAGAGTTATTGCAAGAACTTGCTGTTTTGAATGTTGCTTGTGGGAATATAGAGGGCTGACCGAATCTGGAAATTATTTCTTGCGGCCAAGTGCCCTTTGTTATTCGTTTGAGTTATAAAAAAAAATGAAAGAAAGAAAAGAAGAAATCGGTTGGCAAAACAAAGAGCGCGCAACTGACTTGTGTGGGAGGAAAAGTCTGATTTGCGCAATGCTACTTGGAGTGGAATTTGGAACCTTCTAAAAGTTGTTACAAGAAGGAAAGGGATGTCTAAAGGGTTTCCAAAACTGACTTGCTTGCCAAAATCAAATAGGAAACTAAGTAAAACTCTTGGGTAACTCTTCTACTTCCACTTGGACACACTCCTACATTTTAGAAACACTTTCCTACATTCTCTCCTACATTTTAGGAACACCTCCTACATTCTCTCCTATATTTTAGGAACACTTTCCTACATCCTCTCCTACATCTTAGGAATACTTTCCTACATTCTCTCCTACCTTTTAGGAACACTTTCCTATATGCTCTCCGACATTTTAGGAACACTTTCCTACATTCTCTCCTACATTTTAGGAACCCACTCCTACACTTTAGGAAACTAGGGTTTCTTCCTTTTACGTTCACATTGGCGCCTTTCCAATTGCTGTCCGCCACCATCACCCTTCCAAGTCCGTTTCTTTCCATCTTATTTTGCATTTCATTTCGTGTCTTGTTTCTTGATTACTCTTGTGGGAAAAAAACTTGGTGATGACTCTTGGACATTGTGCGGCATTTCTCACCTACCTAAGCCGACAGGTAAGGAATTTTGGCAAGATCATTAGAGCGTTTTTGAGTGAAAACACGAGAGTGAGTGAAACACTAAGGGAGTGAAGGGAGGTTATATTTGTCCTATGTCCTTGTGCCACTAACTTTTTTGCAGGTACCATCATACATCATGGTGAGTACAAGACGCATAAAAGCCAGCTCACAACATTGCCTTCCTGATCCTAATGGAGTCAAAGAAGTAGCATTACGTGGTGTAGATGAGCAATTGAACATCATCAAATCTCAGTTGCTTGGTTGGTTTTATACTCGTTGTGGTGTCAAAGATAAAATATGTAGCTTGGCTGTGACGCCCCGAAAAAAATGAGTTTGAGAACCCGGAAATTTTTTAATTTTCTAGGGTTTATTTGTTAAACGCCCGCCTTTTCTACATTTTCTTGATTAGAAAAATTCCCCAGATAAAGTTTATGAGCAAAAATAGTTTTAAAATGATTTTTCTAGTATCGGTTAGTTTTTGAGAAATTAAAAGCGTATTTTGGACGTAGGACCCGCTAGTGCGGTAAATGCATTATATTTTTAACCACCTGTTGGAATTTGGTATTACGTGATATTATTTTACAAAGTGTTAAGATATTTGTATTGGAGAGACAAAATGATAGAGTTGCATTAATGAAGTGACATGTGTCACTTTAAGAGAGGTTGCCACTTATTTGACTTGTTTGACTTTTGACCTTTCTTACTAATTGTTGATTAAATATCTCAAATTTGCCACAAAAATCACCATTTCTTTCTCTTCTTTGGCCGACCAACCTTAAGGATGAAAGGAAGAGAGCTCTTCACCATTTTAGCTAACATCTAGCTCAAATCATCCAACCCAAGTGCTAAAATTTGTTTCTACTCCATCAAATTCTTCCATTTGGTGCTAGTGAGTGTTTTGGTGAAGTTTGTTTGAGAAGCTAAGGTGTTCTACAACTTCCTCTTTCTTGTTTACTTGGTAAGTGGTGCTTACACTTCCTCTTACACCTAATGATGCTTAAATTGTGCCTAATGGTGGCTATAGTGTTGGAAATTGTGGTTTATTTCTTGGTTTGGGATGAAATGGTGAAGTTTACAATTTATTGGTGAATTTTCTGGTTTAATGTGATCATGATGTTGTGGCCTTGTATGATGATTGGAAATGTTATGTAATGAAGCTAGAAGGTGGAAAAAGTGGACAATTGCAACCAATTTTGGGTTTGGAAGAAATTCTGGAAAATTAGGGTTCTTGAAGCTACATTCTGTCCGAAATTTTAGGTCATAGATAGAGGCCGAATTGGCCTTTTCTTAAAACATGAAAGTTGTAGGTATTGATGAGTTTGAAGTGTCTGCAAAATTTCAGGTCATTTGGAGTAGTGTAGAGTGAGTTATGCCATTTTTACTGTTGCTGTTCTGGGTGATCAGAATGTGCGAACTGTGATTGTAATCGTCTGTTTTGACTGGAATTGCTTTGGATTTAGATGTTGGTGTCTTCTGATGAAATGTAGCTTGATGTCTTAGCTATCATATACCTTTGGAATCAATGCATTTGGACCTGTATAGACTGAATTGGACTGATTACAGTTTTGTGTGATTTGGGAACCTGTAATTACGATTCTGGTTTGGTATTTGGCATATATGACTTAGTTGTGCTGGGATTTGGACTGAGTGGCCTTCTACATTGTTGTATCCCTATCTCTTAGCTTCGAAACGGTGGGTTTTGCACCTTCATCCGACAATCGTAGCGCCTTTGGTGCCATTACCGCAAAAGGACGACAAAACTGTTTTCTGGTTTTGAGCAATTGTGGTTAATTGCTGTGTGATTGGGTTTGATTGTAGGTTGGAAAATAAAGGAATTAAGGGGAAATGCTGTCCGATTTTAATAGCGTTGGTTACCTTAAGTTTCAAGTGAAAGGCTTGGACTTGAATGATGGAATTGGCTATATTGAACAAGGATTATGAGCCGTGGAGGTGAGTGGCCCTAAACTATTTCCAAAGTTATTTATGAAATGTTTCTTGCATTATTTATTCGATTGCATTTCATGCGTGCTTGCATGTGAATTCATGATATGATTTTGGCTTCAATGAGTTCTGGGAAAGTCTTGTGCTGGACACCAACGTCTCCACCTTGTTTATGGTTCATGTTCATGGTTATCTGGAGCACCGATGTTGCTCCCACTTTCGTGAGTTCGTGAGTTAATGTTAAATGAAATATTTGAGCGTTGGGTGTTCAAGTGCTATGATTTCCCTGGCTCACGAGAGCACTAAATGAACATTTGATCTCTGAATCATGACATCATCGAAATGATCGAAATGCAACATTGTGAAATATATTTGTTTAATGATTTTACTGGTTACTCGCTGAGCTTCTAGCTCACCCCAAAAATATTTTATTCCCCTCCACAAAGCTCAAGGCGAAGGAAGGACTTGAGGTACTTGTGCACGTGACTGGATGGCCTATGTTTTGTACAATTTTGGATTTGGAATTATTTTATGTATATTTGGGATTAGTTTCCGCTGCATTTGTGACATGTAATTATTGGAGACGGATGTGTATTTGTGGACCAGTTGATGTATATTTGATTTTTATATTGTAATTTAATTGAGGACTGTAGTGAACGACTGAGTCCCGGCGAGAGCTGGGCAGGCGGCCCGCCGAACCCTCTGGTTCGCCTTAGGGGGAGGTGGGGCCGTCACAGTTGGTATCAGAGCTTAGGCTTCAGATCTCTGTAGTGTATCCTAGGCTTGAAGTTTAGGATGCCGGACTGTGGGTTTGATTTGACTCTTGAGAGATTTTTGCGGATGTCTTGACTTGATTGGTACAAGAGGGAATGTCGAGGACGACATTCTTTTAAGGAGGGGAGATTGTGACGCCCCGAAAAAAATGAGTTTGAGAACCCGAAATTTTTTAATTTTCTAGGGTTTATTTGTTAAACGCCCGCCTTTTCTACATTTTCTTGATTAGAAAAATTCCCCAGATAAAGTTTATGAGCAAAAATAGTTTTAAAATGATTTTTCTAGTATCGGTTAGTTTTTGAGAAATTAAAAGCGTATTTTGGACGTGGGACCCGCTAGTGCGGTAAATGCATTATATTTTTAACCACTTGTTGGAATTTTGTATTACGTGATATTATTTTACAAAGTGTTAAGATATTTGTATTGGAGAGACAAAAGGATAGAGTTGCATTAATGAAGTGACATGTGTCACTTTAAGAGAGGTTGCCACTTATTTGACTTGTTTGACTTTTGACCTTTCTTACTAATTGTTGATTAAATATCTCAAATTTGCCACAAAAAATCACCATTTCTTTCTCTTCTTTGGCCGACCAACCTTAAGGAAGAAAGGAAGAGAGCTCTTCACCATTTTAGCTAACATCTAGCTCAAATCATCCTACCCAAGTGCTGAAATTTGTTTCTACTCCATCAAATTCTTCCATTTGGTGCTAGTGAGTGTTTTGGTGAAGTTTGTTTGAGAAGCTAAGGTGTTCTACAACTTCCTCTTTCTTGTTTACTTGGTAAGTGGTGCTTACACTTCCTCTTACACCTAATGATGCTTAAATTGTGCCTAATGGTGGCTATAGTGTTGGAAATTGTGGTTTATTTCTTGGTTTGGGATGAAATAGTGAAGTTTACAATTTATTGGTGAATTTTCTGGTTTAATGTGATCATGATGTTGTGGCCTTGTATGATGATTGGAAATATTATGTAATGAAGCTAGAAGGTGGAAAAAGTGGACAATTGCAACCAATTTTGGGTTTGGAAGAAATTCTGGAAAATTAGGGTTCTTGAAGCTACATTCTGTCCGAAATTTTAGGTCATAGATAGAGGCCGAATTGGCCTTTTCTTAAAACATGAAAGTTGTAGGTATTGATGAGTTTGAAGTGTCTGCAAAATTTCAGGTCATTTGGAGTAGTGTAGAGTGAGTTATTCCATTTTTACTGTTGCTGTTCTGGGTGATCAGAATGTGCGAACTGTGATTGTAATCGTCTGTTTTGACTGGAATTGCTTTGGATTTGGATGTTGGTGTCTTCTGATGAAATGTAGCTTGATGTCTTAGCTATCATATACCTTTGGAATCAATGCATTTGGACCTGTATAGACTGAATTGGACTGATTACAGTTTTGTGTGATTTGGGAACCTGCAATTACGATTCTGGTTTGGTATTTGGCATATATGACTTAGTTGTGCTGGGATTTGGACTGAGTGGCCTTCTACATTGTTGTATCCCTATCTCTTAGCTTCGAAACGGTGGGTTTTACACCTTCATCCGACAATCGTAGCGCCTTTGGTGCCATTACCGCAAAAGGACGACAAAACTGTTTTCTGGTTTTGAGCAATTGTGGTTAATTGCTGTGTGATTGGGTTTGATTGTAGGTTGGAAAATAAAGGAATTAAGGGGAAATGCTGTCCGATTTTAATAGCGTTGGTTACCTTAAGTTTCAAGTGAAAGGCTTGGACTTGAATGATGGAATTGGCTATATTGAACAAGGATTATGAGCCGTGGAGGTGAGTGGCCCTAAACTATTTCCAAAGTTATTTATGAAATGTTTCTTGCATTATTTATTCGATTGCATTTCATGCGTGCTTGCATGTGAATTCATGATATGATTTTGGCTTCAATGAGTTCTGGGAAAGTCTTGTGCTGGACACCAACGTCTCCACCTTGTTTATGGTTCATGTTCATGGTTATCTGGAGCACCGATGTTGCTCCCACTTTCGTGAGTTCGTGAGTTAATGTTAAATGAAATATTTGAGCGTTGGGTGTTCAAGTGCTATGATTTCCCTGGCTCACGAGAGCACTAAATGAACATTTGATCTCTGAATCATGACATCATCGAAATGATCGAAATGCAACATTGTGAAATATATTTGTTTAATGATTTTACTGGTTACTCGCTGAGCTTCTAGCTCACCCCAAAAATATTTTATTCCCCTCCACAGAGCTCAAGGCGAAGGAAGGACTTGAGGTACTTGTGCACGTGACTGGATGGCCTATGTTTTGTACAATTTTGGATTTGGAATTATTTTATGTATATTTGGGATTAGTTTCCGCTGCATTTGTGACATGTAATTATTGGAGACGGATGTGTATTTGTGGACCAGTTGATGTATATTTGATTTTTATATTGTAATTTAATTGAGGACTGTAGTGAACGACTGAGTCCCGGCGAGAGCTGGGCAGGCGGCCCGCCGAACCCTCTGGTTCGCCTTAGGGGGAGGTGGGGCCGTCACATTGGCCATTGATGGGAGTTGTGAAGTCAACCTTGCGAGTGCTATCATGGTTGAGATATTAAATCTTCCAACCACTAATCATCTTCAACCGTATAAGTTGATGAGTACTCATGGTGATGTTTGGGTTACTAAGCACACATTTGTACATATTCAAATCGGCTAATATGTGGATGAGGTGTTGTGTGATGTAGTCCCAATTCAAGTGACACATGTGTTGTTGGGCAAAGCATGGGCATCGAGACGAGAAGCTAAATATGACGGACATACTAATAAGTATTCTCTCTTATTTAATGGTCATCGTTTTATACTTGTATCCCTTACTTATGACCAGTTTTGTATTGATCTAGCAAGCATGAAAAGAGAGCTTGAGCGTTATAGTATGGAGAAAAAGCTAGATGAGCGAATTGTGCCTGAAGAGGTAAAATCCGAGGGAGCTGAAAGCAATGAGATGAAAAGGGCAGCTGTTGAGCTAGAAAGCCAAATGGAAAAATTTGATGAGATGAGTGGTAAAAAGGAAGAAAAGAGAGAAAGTGGGCTGATTTTGAGCAACTCGGTGAAGACCTATTATCTTCCTAATGAACTTACCTTTGCGATGTTTAGTGTTTCTTCCTTTATACAGATCAAGCAAAGGCAAGTTGAGCTGATTTTGGTGTGTTCCATTCCAAAGTCAATTGTAGACTTTGCAAACTTCCATGGAGTTGGTCTTCCAAGAGTTAAACCCCATTGGTTTCAGTTCATGGAACAAAATCAACTCAAATCTAACCACACCAAAGGAGAATTAATTTGAACCCCTCTAAAAAGGGAAATTCCAGATTCTACTCCTTCTTCTTTACCTGTGGTTCATTCATCATTTTTGTCGTATTCTGAGCATGTCACTACCCCTAACTCTTGTTGCTCTTACGTAGATCTTGATGAGAAAGGACTAGCACTGGAGTCTCAAGTTGAATCAATTGGTGGAAGGAATATTGAAGTGTCAAAGGGAGTTCTCACATTTAAATCTTGCTCTACACCTTCTTACTATTTAGTTAATAACGTTCCTTTATTTCTTTATCCAATTTCTGAATTGTTTCAAGTTGAAGGTTATTTTGTGTTTGTAGGTTGTAAAGCTGGCCAAAATTTCCCAACTATGACTAAAGAGTTGCAACCTGATTTCATGCTTGTTCCAGATGCATGTTGCGCGAACGCATGTGATTCGTATGGAGTGCGTCTCACTTCATTGCTACCGCTTATGTTGGGTGATGCACACAAGTGTGTCAATCACGATCCGAATGCTACCCTTACCTCACTGGGTCATGTTTATATGGGTGTACAACACGGGTGGTTCAGTGTCCTACCTCCAGCTTGGAAAGTTGAGCCGATTCAGCAATGCCTAGGGCCGAACTGTACCCTCTTACACAACCAGATTCGGGGCCTTTCTAGTCCCAATGAACATCGTTATGAAGTACACGTGAATGCCCATACTCGAAGACAAATTAGAGAGTTTTGTGTTGCAACCTGGAACGTTCACAAGCCTTACACATGTTCCTTCTTACCTTGGCGAATGTCCTTGTTCGAGAGGCCCTTGAAGCTGACTGAGAGACATGTGCACCGAATTATATTAATCATAACATATACAAGTGTTATTCAATCTAAGAGGGCCAATATGTGGAGATTTGAGGTGTCATACTGGCAACTCTTGTTAGTCTCATTCATTCCCATCCAGATTTGAGGACAAATCCTTCTCAAGTGGAGGGGACTGATGTGTGCACGGATGGCGGCCTTGACTCCAGGCTTTAGGAGAGACATTGAAGGCTTGAAGGGGTCAAGCAAGTTGGCTACACATGGGCCCAAGCCCATGAAGCACCAAACGCGGAAGCGTGAAGGTCCCTCGCTGAGCTGTTCGGGGGTCTAGCATTAGGGTTTCGTTAGTTTGCCTATATAAAGGCTTGCTTTCTAAGCATTAAGGGGAGACGTTTTATCAATAAAAGTTTGTTATTTTCGATTCTTCTTCTTGAGAGAGAATTCGAGCCTTTCACTTGCTTTGGCAAGAGTTTCGAGCAATCTTGCGTCTTGTCCTAGATTGTTCTACTGACCTATCCATTAGAGTAACCACCTCTGTGAAGGCGTCGTTCTACCGCCTATAATCAAATCGTGTCGTTCGTTTGATTCCAAGCGTTGAACAACCTCGCTAGATCCTTGGGCAAACGTGCTACGTATCTCGAAACAAGTTGATCGAGGAACATATCATATAGTCTATGATTTGTGTGAGATCCCGGTCAGTTCTTAAGTTTGATATTAGGGTTATATTCATCATTTGTGCGGTAACATTTGGTTTTGGGACTACTTCGAAAACCCTAAGTTGGGGTTAGGATTGAAACCCTAATTTTTTTTTTTGTATTAATTATAAGTTCGAGTGGTGATTAAGTTAGTTATGCTAGTGTGTGTTTTAGTGCGGGTAAGTATAGGATTTGATCCATTTTATATAGGTTAAATGAGTTTAAAAGTTAGAAAACCCTAAACTAGAAAAGTTTCTAGTGTTATGATTTGTTAGAATTTTAAGTTGGGTTTAAAACCCTTAATACTACCCATGACAAAAGGTTGTTGTTTAATTGCTTTTATGTGGGATTAAGTATGATTAAGTATAGGTGATTAAAATAGGAGGGTGATTAGTGAAGTAATTAAGTGTGGTTAAGTGTTTTAGATTAGATTAAGTTATAACCTATGGAGTTAATTGAAAGATTATCAAATGTTTAAGGGCAAGAGTTGATCAAATGCAAAGCTGAAGGTGTAAGGGCTTGAGAGCAAAAATGAAGCTTTTGTGTGATTGGTGGAAATAGAAATATCTTTCAAGGCTTTGACCATCTTGTATATATCATAGGAATTCCATAAAAAAAACAAAACAAATAAGAAAGAAAAGAGAGAGAGAGGGCCGGCCACCTTGAGGAAAAAAAACTAAGGGAAGTTGGCAAAGTTCAACCAAATTTCTGCTATAGATCTTCATCTTGAAGCATAAAGAATCCATCTTGGAGTTGGGTTGAGTTCATTAGCCATCATACAACCTTCATCTTGAGGTAAGAAAGCTTTTATACAAAGTTAAAAGTGGTTAATGATACTTGAAATGGGGGAAATGATGATAATAGTTGTTAGTTGTGATTGATTATGGTTTCACTTGTGTTTATCACTTGTTTTTATGGAGTAATTTGGTTAAATTTGGGCCTTGATGATTCGGCCATAGGAGCCCTAATTAGGGTTTCATGCTAAACAAGTTAATTAGCTCTAATGTTGTGCTATGAAGATTGTAATGGTTGTGTTTGATGATTGGTTTCATTGGTTTGGTGAGTGAATGGTAAAAACTGATTTGGATGATGAAACCCTAGGTTTCCTTAAGTTAGTTCAGCTTGGTTAATGTTTAGTGAGTTAGGGTTTGGTTAGTAGATGGTTAGAATAAGTTCAATGGTGCAAAAAGTTAGTTTAAGGATCATGGTTAGTTTTTGGGTAATTTGGTAGTGTCTTAGAGGGAAGTTTCGGACCTTTGGTAGGTCATTTAGAAGCTGGTACATATGTGTTTCTTTGGTATGAAAGTAGTTAGAAAACTTGCAAGAGAACCAGGAAAACGAACCATGCGTTTGCGTTGCGCGAAACCGTTCAAAACCCCAAACAGGGTAGCCCAGAACCTGAACTTAAGCTCCATTTTTCTTGATACTACGTATTGATTCAGAAGTTTCTCAAAACATGAAAGTTGTAGCTTCTTAAGTTCTTGTTGTTTCCTTCAAAATTTCAGCCTAATCCGATCAGCAGATCCTGAGTTATGACTAAAACACTTATAGTCATGCAAAACTGTGATTTTGGTGACGTTTCTTGGATTCAGCCTCTGACCGTGTTTTTTCCGTTTTGATAACGTACGAACTGGGTATTGACCTCTTCATAATAAATGTAGATCTTGGTCTCAGCTTTGAAACGGTATAAAGTGCATCCAAATCCGAGTCCCGTAGCTTCAGTTATGACCAAAACAAGATCGATTGTCAGAACTGCCTGCGCATTGGACAGTTCTGACAAGAATGTTTGGACCCATTTTCCTCCATGCTCTGTATTGATTCAGCTTTTGGTCCAAACATGAAAGTTATAGCCTTATGTCTTAGCTTTCTAACGCCTCTGGAATTTCTTGATTCCAATTTCTGAACCGTGAGTTACAGTCTTTCAAACAGGGCCTGTTTGGTAACCCGAAATGAAATAGCTGGAAAAATTTTGTGCATTTTTGACCAATACTTATTGAGATCTGGGTTAAGATGTCTAAATAAAAGTTGTAGCCCTTCCTCATAGCTTCGAAAAGGTGTCTTACCCACCTTGATCCGATATTCCTAGCCTAACTTTTGATCAAAACGGCTTGAGATGGCGGATTTGGCCGTTCCGTGTGCCGTTCCGCGCCCGCGCGTGTGTCCAACTTGCCGTTTCCGCACTTGCACGTGCCGATTTTGCCGTTTTGCTTGTTTTGGGCATGTTATTAGCCGTTTGTGATATAACGTGATGCAATCTTCTATTTCAGACCGTGGTGAGCTAAGCGGAGCCGGTGGGGCCTACTACTAGCTAAAACGCACGAAGAGATTTCCACTCTTGTACTACTTTTGTGTTTTGGGTAAGTATTCGGGCCATTTTGTATATAACTTGCTTATGTGTTTAAGGTGAATGAAAGGGTACCTAGGCGAGGGTATACTTCATCGCACTCGACCGAAACCCTAGTTTGTACCTATGTTTCTTATGAGATGTGTATACATGAATTGTTTTGGGTTTGAACCCCTTGAGCTTGGAGCTCGGGGTGACTTTCGTGAGTTCGTGAAATATGTTGAAGTTGTGGGCCCGATCTCAAGACCTAGATGGACTATTCGAGCCGGTCCGGGCTTGGTCGAAGCCAGTCCAACCTAGTCTGAGGTCACCAAGTTCGTAGGTTCAAGTTATGAACCAAGTTTGTGACCCGAGCTTGTGATTCAAGCTCAAGTTTGTGATTTCGTTCGCTCGAGCAAGTTCGTGAGGTGATTGGCCAGTGAGGGTGATAAGGTGTTAGGTAGGTGTACAAGTGGAGTTCTACGGACCTTATTCGTGGTCGACGGAGTGTCGACAGGAGGTCACGCATGGCAAACGACTTGGCTTTGGAGCCAACCTGTATCCTCCCTTTGTATTGTTACTTTTGCACTTGACTTGGCATTTTGTGAAATAGTTGTTTATTTTCATATGAAATTTACGTGTTTACCCCCGTGTACTTACTAAGCATATAGCTTACCCTGTTTCCTTTGTTTTCCTTAGCAGGGGCGACGCGGGGAAACTTTTGGACACTGCCACTAGTATAGTTAGGGTTAGTTGTAATAGTTGGTCGGTTAAGATGTTCTTTTTTTTTTGGTGGTTTGTATAAGGACCCACCTTAGGGTCCACCTTCTGCTGATTGTTATTATAATGTAATATGGTGGTCTGAATAGATACTTTTGAAGATGTACATAGAACTCTTTTGGCGTTAAATATATTGTGAATAGTACTTTTTTGGTTTAATATAGTTTTATTAGCTTTGTGTTTTGAGTCCTGGCGTGAGCTAGGCAGGCGTCCCGCTGATACCCTAGGGTTCGCCCTTGGGAGAAGCGGGGGCGTCACAATTTGTATGTGAAAATGTGGTTGAATTGAGATGGTATTGGTGTTGTTTATAGGGTGGAAAGTCAAGGAATTAAGGAGAAGTGTTGTCCAATCTTTAAGAGCATTTGATTGCTTTGAGTGAGTGGGCTCTTGGTAGAAATGAAAGGCTTGGACTTGAACAAGGCAATGTCTGTGATTGATGGTTCCTGAGCTGTGGTTGGTGAGTGATTCCACAACTATTTGCAAAGTTACTTTTCGAACTATTTCTTGCATTGTTTACTCGATTGCATATCATGAGTGCTTGCATGTGTACCATGAAATGATTTGGCTCCAATGAGTTCTTGGGAAGTCTTGTGCTTAGAACCAACGTCTCCACTTTAATGACACTTGATTTGAATATGGGAGCACCGATGGCTCTCTTGTACTACTTGACTGTTACTAGATTTTATTGGAGAGTTGGATGTTTAAGTACAATGATTTCACTGGCTCATAAGAGCAATAAACGTACATTTGATTACTGATCCATGACATCATCTAAAGGCATTATTGTGAAACCGGTTGGATTACTGATTTTACTGGTTACTCGCTGAGCTTGTAGTTCATCCCAAAATATTTTCCCTTCCACAGGGCTCGAGGCCAAAGGAAGCCTTGTAATGAGTTGTTAGTGTGTCTGAAGAGATATCTCATGTGTATTTTGCTGATTGTACTTATTGGCGACTGGATGTAATGTGTGCCTGGATGAAATATCTCCTGTACAGTTTGAATTCGGATTCCTCTTATGTAATAATGGGGATTGTATGAAAGTTTGGAATTGAAACGAGTGTAGGTGTGCATTCCACGCTTATGAACTGTAAATTTGTGGAGTATTTGATGTAATATTTGAGATGTGATGTAATTTATTTGAGAACTGTAGTGAGTCCCGGCGAGAGTTGGGTAGGCGGTCCGCCGAACCCTTTGGTTCGCCTTAGGGGGAGGTGGGGCTGTCACAGTTGACGATGAAGATGGTGAAGAAAGTGATACTCATGTTGTCTTGACTTATGAGGTTAATAAAGAAGATTGGAGATACCCATCATTGATTATTTCAAATATCAAAAGCTACCTAAGGAGCAACGTAGAAGAGTTGACATCCATTAGCGCGCCCTTGTTTCATCCTATATAAGGATACATTATATCAAAGATCATTTGATGGTGCATTCTTGTGTTGCTTAGGAGAAGATTAGGCATCTCAAGCTGTGTAGGAGGTTCATTCTAGATTATGTTGAGCTTACCAATCTGGTCTAAAATTAGATTTTTGTATCTAAAGAATGGGCTACTATTGGCCTACTATGGTCAAAGATTGCATGGAGTATGCCCAAAGTTGTCAAGATTGCCAAGTTGTCAAGTTGTCAAGATTTCCCGCACCCGTTATGTTGCATTCCTCTTTTTAGGTCACGTATACTTATATATTATGATTTTTTTTTCTTCGAGTCTCACTCTTTGCATATTCGTGACCTCTTCTAAGAATCATCTTGGGCATTACAATTAATGTGAATTGCACCGATTAAACTTTGAAGAGATATTTTGACCCTCCCGATATCCACTAGGTCTAGGTTTGCATCCATGTAGTAACATCCAAATGTGATAAGTTTATAGATTAAATTAAGAAAATTTTTGACTAAATCACGCAACTAGCCTTTGCTAGGTTGAAAGGGCGCCTTGGATTTTATCCTTACCTTCCCTTTCTTGAATCGCGACTCTCGAACTCTTTTCTCTTGATTTTCGAAGAATTGGAGTCGTTTAAAAAACGTTTTTTTTATTCATTTTAGGTGACTTGGTACACCTTAACTCAATACTGTGAAGGCTCACAAAATTTATCTATTTTAAACTCCTAATTCTAGCTCATTTAATTATTTAATTGTCTGTTTGCCCCGAATATTATTTTCTAACCTTTTTAGACCAAATTACATGGATCTATAGCTTAGTTATATTTTTAAAGTGACTTGTTTTAAAATTTAATTTTTGGAAGCTCGTTAAGTGAGAATAGTGGATGCGCGTTTGGAGAGAATAATCGATTCGAGAATACAATAAACTTGGAAAATTGGAGACTTGTACATTAGTCTTAAAATAGGTATTTTATGCCTAAGTGTTCAAGTGTTAGATAGTTATACTATTGTTATAAAAATTTCTTAAAAATTCCACTTTATCACGCACAAATCGGAAGTACACACACTAAAATACCAAACATGCATTAGAACTCAAACTTATGCATAATACAAAACTAGGGTTTCAATCCTAACCCAAATTAGGGTTTTCTCATTAGCCCTAAAGCCCAATTTTTTCGCACAAATATTTCACCTCACCTACTATCAAACTTAAGGACTAATCGGGGTCTCACAACCTCCCCCTCTTAGAATAATTTCGTCCCCGAAATTGATACCTTTGTTCGTGAATCATAATTGCAGGGTTTACAAAAAGTACGTGTCATCAGGGTCTGTTAAACACTTGCGGTGCGCCGATAAGAGAGAGCGTACCTTCGATGGCTGCCGAAGGGTCAGTCACCTCTTGTTGACCCATTGCATATGCTCTAGCTGGTCCTTTGGGTCGATTTTCCCCTGTATTTGACGGCTTAGTTGTGGCCCATTCAATCGGTGGCTTAGGTCTCTCTTTTTGCATCTTAGGGCATTGGGCAATCAGAAGTTCTGTGCTACCACATTTAAAGCATTTACATACCGAACTATTCTTCCAACAATTATCATCGGTGTGATTTCCCCCGCAAAAACCACAGGTGTGCCTAAATCCCGTACTCGACCCTCCACGCTGGGTACCTCTCTTGGGCCCTTGCCCTACCTGACCTTTCCCAAAGTTGCCCTGGTTTGGGGTCCCTGTGGGTCGTGGGCCATCTGTTCCTCGACCCATTTTAGAGGGTGGCTCGTTTCTCGAGCTCTGTCCATCCGTGAAGTTGCTCGAGCTAGGTGGCCTCCTTTTCCGATCATGGAAGGCTTTGACTTGTCCCCTGGCAGTCTCAATTCTCTGAGCCTTTTCTAATGCTTGGCTAAATGTGTCTAACTGAGCAGTTGCTAGTGCTTCTTGAATCTCCATATTTAAGCCTTGGACAAAACGGCGGATTCTCTTTTGCTCCGTTAGCACCAAATCTGGAGCAAAGCGAGAGAGTTTCGTAAATTGGGTTTCATATTCTGCCACACTGGATGCCCCTCGGCGCAGGCGGATAAAGTCATCCTCACGTCTCTCTTGCACAATGGGAGGTAAATATTTCTCATTAAATTCCCGAGTAAAGTTGACCCAGGTGCAGGGGGTTTGCTCCCGCTCCCACTTAGCCTTGATCACGTTCCACCAAGCTCGGGCAGCCCCCTCAAACTGAAATACAGCAAAAGATATCTGCCGCTCCTCAGAATACCTAAGCGCGGCAAATATATCTAACATACGGTCTAGCCAACCCTCCGCTAAGTTAGGGTTGGGTCCACCTATAAATTTTGGGGGTGCAATCTTTTGGAACCGTTCTAAAGCACGGTCCTCTCCCTCGTGATTACCCATATTATTTCCAGGGTTTCCGGCATTATTCCCCTGACCCTGACCCTGACCCTGTTGATTGACCATTCGTTCTAATAGATCAGCCATTCGTTGAATGGCTATAGCTACTTGATCCTGCTCGTTCTCATTTTCTCCTTCAGGGCCTCGTCCTCGCCCTCTACCTCTACCTCGATCACCGGAGTCCATTTAGGTTCACAATCTATAAATCGAAACATAACGCGTACTTATTGTTTAAGCTATAAACAAGATTAGAAACACAAAGGATAAATGCATATGCACAAAAGACACACAAAAGATAAACCTAAAAGCTTGTACTCAAATATATACATATATTTACAAAGTCACACCAAAAGATATATACAAGTTATCCAACATCCGATCGGAACAAAACGCATTACATACATGAGCACTCCGACTCCAAAAATGTAGTCAACTACCAAATAATAAAAGAAACCAGGCATACTGGTTATAACAAAACAAACATGTCAGATAGTCAAAAGAAAATCCCAACAACGGCCCTACGCGCCTCCCCTAGGGCCTCCATCTCCAACGGAACCGAAAGTGTCCACCTCGTCCATCAGCTCTGGGCCGGTAGCTCGTGGTGGTGCCTCCGCAGCCACATCTAACAGGACTTCACAGTCCAGCATGATACCCCGAGCCCTCTCCCTCAGCTGCATCTTTATAGTGAAGAGGTGCCGGTGTGTGTCGTGGAGCTGATGATGAAGAGCGTCCGTCCTCTCCACCTCAACTCGGAGGCCCTGCTCTAACTCCCTAATACGCAAAGCCTGTCCGTGGGCCACCTCTCTGGCCTCCTCCAACTGCCTAGCCAAGCGATCAGCCGCCTTCCCCAGGCGATGTCGCTCATCATCCACTGCCAGGACGACCTCATCGGGGTAGCCGAATGTGTGTCGGCACTCGCATGGCCGGTTCGGCCGACCAAAAGGGGAATATGACGTATATAGCCCCCCAGGCCTCCTCTGATTTCGGATCTCCCGCCTACGCAACACCCGGTTCACCGAGCCCCCCGCACTCGGAGGTCTTGGTCCCGGTCCTATGCCACTGGGTCCCGTACCACTAGGATTACCCGGATCCATACCTACAAAACATGAAGTCGTCAGTTCACCGGCATTTCAGCTTAAATTATACCATTCATCTTAACTATTAATGCCTATCACGTACATCCCACTTGCCCAAGTCCTCTAATCTAGGCACTCTGATACCACCTGTGACGCCCCCACTTCTCTCAAGGGCGAACCCGAGGGTATCGGCGGGACGCCTGCCTAGCTCGCGCCAGGACTCGAAAATAAAAAACAATAAAAACTGAAGAAACCAAAAGAACACTATGCACAATATACAATCCCCAAAAGATTTCTATTTACATCCTCAAAAGTAGATATCCAGATCACTACATCATCGCATGATAGTAAGCAAAGTTAGAAAGTAGACCCAAAGAAGGGTGTTTTTAATACAGGCCACCAAAACAAGAAGAAACATCTTAGTTGTCCGGCTATTACAAACCAAACCTAACTATACTAGTGATAGTGTTACAAGGGTCCCTCGCGTCGTCCCCTGCTAAGGAAAACAAAAGAAAAGGGGTAAGCTATATGCTTAGTAAGTAAACAGGGGTAAAACTATAAATTTCACATATTAAACGAACAATTACATCATAAAGATGTCAAATCAAAAATATAAAAGTAACAACACAAGTTAAGGATACAGGTTGGCTCCAAAGCCAAATCGTATGCCACGTGTGACCTCCTGTCAACACTCCGTCGATCACAAATAATGGTCCGTAGAACTCCACTTTTACTCCCACCGTACACCTTATCACCCTCACTGTCCAGTCACCTCACAAAATGGCTCGAGCAAACAAAATTGAGCTTGATTCACAAGCTCGGTTCACAAACTTGGTTCACATACTCGGTGAACCGGATTCACAAACTTGGTGACCTCAGACTAGGTTGGACTGACTTCGACCAAGCCCTGACCGGTTCGAATAGTCCATCTAGGTCTTGAGATCGGGCCCACAACTTCATCATATTTCACAAATTTCACAAAAGTCACCCCGAGCTACAAGCTCAAGGGGTTCAGCACCAAAATAATTCATATATACACAGCTCATAAAGAAGCACAAGTACAAATTAGGGTTTAGGTCGAGTGTGATCAAGTACACCCTCGCGTAAGTACCCTCTCATCCATACCAAAGCACATAAGCAAGTTATACACAAAATGGCCTGAATACTTACACAAAGATCAAGTATAGCAAAATGTGAAGATCACGTCAAGTATCCCAGCTAGTAGGCCCCACTGGCACCGTCTAGCCCGTCACCGTCTGAAATAAAAGATTACACCACATTATATCACAAACGGCTACTAGAATCCGTAAATAAAGAGAAACGGCAAAACGGGCACACGCGCGCATGAAAACGACATACGGAAACGGAAATGGTCGGCAAACGGAAATGGCAGATTTGCCGTCCCAAACTGTTTTGATCAAATTTCAGGCTACAGGTATCGGATCAAAGTGTATGAGGTACCGTTTCGAAGTTAAGAAGAAGGGCTACAATTTTAATCAAAGGTCTTGGCCAAAACATCAAAGTTTTAACCTTATGTCTCAGCTTTCTAATGCCTTTGGAATTTCCTGATTTGGATTTGTGAGCTGGGAGTTATAGTCCAGCAAACATACCCTGTCCGTTACTCTGAAGTGCAAATTCCTGGAACGGTTTTCTGCACTTTCGACCTATTTCTGTTCAGATCCGGATTTAGGTGTCTTCATGAAAATTGTAGCCCTTCCTCTTAGCTTCGCAACGGTACCTCATGTACCTTGATCCGACACTCATAGCTTCGATTAGGTTCAAAACAGTTTTGACGGCAAAATGGCTAGGCCGCCATTCCCGTTTCCGTGTGTCGTTTCCGCACTCGTACGTGCCGATTTTGCCGTTTTGCTTGTTTTAGGCATATTAGTAGCCGTTTATGATATTTTGTGATGCAATCTTCTATTTCAGACGGTGGTGAGCTACGTGGAGCCGGTGGGGCCTACTAGCTACTCTTCGCGGCACAAATTTTGAATTTTGCTCTTTTGTTCGTTGTGTAAGTATTCAGGCCGCTCTTGTGTGTTAGTTGCTTATGTGTTTCGATATGTATGAAGAGGGTACCTAGGCGAGGGTGTACTTTATTGCACTCGACCTAAACCCTAACTTACGCACATATTTGTACATGGCTTGTGTATATGAGCAATTTTGAAACTAAAACCCTTGAACTTGTGGCTCGGGGTGACTTTTGAATAATTTTGTGAAGTTTGTGAGTTTGGGGTTGATCTTCCGACCTAGATGGACTATTCGAGCCGGTCAGGGCTTGGTCGAAGCCAGTCCAACTTAGTCTGAGGTCACCAAGTTTGTGAATCCGGTTCACCGAGAATGTGGACCAAGTTTGTGACCCGAGCTTGTGAACCAAGCTCAAGTTTGTGATTTCGTTCGCTCGAGCAAGTTTGTGAGGTGCCTGGCCAGAGAGGGTGATAAGGTGTACGGTGGGTGTACAAGTGAAGTTCTACGGACCATTATTTGAGGTCGACGGAGTGTTGGCAGGAGGTCACACATGGCAAACGATCTGGCTTTGGAGCCACCCGTATCCTTACTATGTGATGTTATCTTTCTGCTTTTGCTTTACTCTTACCATATAATTGGTTGATACGTGAAAATTTACGCTTTTGCCCCTGTTTACTTACTAAGCATATAGCTTACCCCGTTCCATTTGTTTTCCTTAGCAGGGGGACGGCACGGGGATCGCTCGGGAAGGTGGTTAGATTTTGAGCTATAGAATACTTGAATTTGTATTTGTTAAAAGTTGACGAGTAAGATGTACATAGTTGGCGTGGTGATTGTAGTTATGAGTTTTTCTAGGTTTTACTTTCTGGTACTTGTGATATGTAATTCTTGGAGAATTGAATGTAATATTTGAGATTTATCTTATACTTCATTGGAGGACTGTAGTGAGTGAGTGAGTCCCGGCGAGAGCTGGGCAGGCGACCCGCCGAACCCTGGGGTACGCCCTAGGGGAAAGTAGGGCCGTCACACCCTGATTAGGTGTGGCGGTCTTGACTCCAAGCTTTCATAGAGACATTGAAGGCTTGAAGGGGTCAAGCAAGTTGGCTACACATGGGCCCAAACCCATGAAGCACTAAAGGCGGAGGCGTGAAGGTCCCTCGCTGAGCTGTTCGAGGGTACCTAGTCCAAGGCCTGCCCGAACCCTTATTTCCTTTTTACTAGCATTAGGGTTTCGTCAGTTTGCCTATATAAAGGCTTGCTTTCTAAGCATTAAGGGGGGACGTTTTATCAATAAAAGTTTGTTATTTTTTATTCTTCTTCTTGAGAGAGAATTCGAGCCTTTCACTTGCTTTGGCAAGGGTGTTGAGCAATCTTGCGTCTTGTCCTTGATTGTTCTACCGGCCTATTCCCCTGAAGTATTCACCTTCATCGGAGTTGTCGTCTACTGCCTTTAATCAAATCGTGTCGTCCGTTTGATTCTAGGTTCCGCAATCCAAGCGTTGGACAATCTCGCTAGATCCTTGGGCAAACGTGCTACGTGTCTCGAAACGTGGTGATCGAGGAACGTATCAGTTGGCTTCAGAGCTTTGGTGGAGCTATCTTCCGTTGTATCTGTAGTTTTTTGTCTTAGTTTTCATTGTTTCCGCTGCCTTGTGTTAACAAAAAAAAACAAAATTCCGTTCATCATATTTGTTGCTTCCTTACCGTGGAAAAAAAATCCGTTCGCGTCTAAATCTGTCCGTGTGTTGTGGCGAATCTGCCCAACATTTGTGTCTGCATAGCCTTCCTCTTGTTGCGTCAATTTGTGTCCATTAGCATCCCATAATTGCACCTCCAAAATCTGTCTGCACCTTAGTTCTTTTGTTGCGTCCATTCTATCCGTAGTAGTTGTCACATCAAGTGCTGGACGTTTGTGTCTCCAACATGCGTGGTTTGATGCTCATCAAATCTGTCCGCAACTTGTTGTTGTTGTGGGTCGCTTGATGTTCACCAAATCTGTCCGCATTTTGTTTTTGGTATTGAGTCGCTAATTATTTTCCCAAATCTGTCCGCGTGGTGTGTGTTTGTGTAATCAAAAATTCTGGTTGCATCCAAGTCTGTCTTGGCCGTTGGACATCACTTGGGCAACAAAGAAGCAAGTGGGGCGGCGGCTAGGGTTTCCACTTACGCTAGGATTTCTTGTTTCCAAATCTGTCCAAGCTCGTCCTTGAGTCACCCACGTTGTTTTCTTAATTTTCTAATCTGATTTTGGCTAAACTAGTTGGTGTTTATGAGATCTTGAAGCGAACCTACAACATTCTAGGGTTTTTGGATTACTTGGTTGCTACCTTGAAGTTTCTTGGAGAGTTATTGCAAGAACTTGCTGTTTTGAATGTTGCTTGTGGGAATATAGAGGGCTGACCGAATCTGGAAATTATTTCTTGCGGCCAAGTGCCCTTTGTTATTCGTTTGAGTTATAAAAAAAAATGAAAGAAAGAAAAGAAGAAATCGGTTGGCAAAACAAAGAGCGCGCAACTGACTTGTGTGGGAGGAAAAGTCTGATTTGCGCAATGCTACTTGGAGTGGAATTTGGAACCTTCTAAAAGTTGTTACAAGAAGGAAAGGGATGTCTAAAGGGTTTCCAAAACTGACTTGCTTGCCAAAATCAAATAGGAAACTAAGTAAAACTCTTGGGTAACTCTTCTACTTCCACTTGGACACACTCCTACATTTTAGAAACACTTTCCTACATTCTCTCCTACATTTTAGGAACACCTCCTACATTCTCTCCTATATTTTAGGAACACTTTCCTACATCCTCTCCTACATCTTAGGAATACTTTCCTACATTCTCTCCTACCTTTTAGGAACACTTTCCTATATGCTCTCCGACATTTTAGGAACACTTTCCTACATTCTCTCCTACATTTTAGGAACCCACTCCTACACTTTAGGAAACTAGGGTTTCTTCCTTTTGCGTTCACATTGGCGCCTTTCCAATTGCTGTCCGCCACCATCACCATTCCAAGTCCGTTTCTTTCCATCTTATTTTGCATTTCATTTCGTGTCTTGTTTCTTGATTACTCTTGTGGGAAAAAAACTTGGTGATGACTCTTGGACATTGTGCGGCATTTCTCACCTACCTAAGCCGACAGGTAAGGAATTTTGGCAAGATCATTAGAGCGTTTTTGAGTGAAAACACGAGAGTGAGTGAAACACTAAGGGAGTGAAGGGAGGTTATATTTGTCCTATGTCCTTGTGCCACTAACTTTTTTGCAGGTACCATCATACATCATGGTGAGTACAAGACGCATAAAAGCCAGCTCACAACATTGCCTTCCTGATCCTAATGGAGTCAAAGAAGTAGCATTACGTGGTGTAGATGAGCAATTGAACATCATCAAATCTCAGTTGTTTGGTTGGTTTTATACTCGTTGTGGTGTCAAAGATAAAATATGTAGCTTGGCCATTGATGGGAGTTGTGAAGTCAACCTTGCGAGTGCTATCATGGTTGAGATATTAAATCTTCCAACCACTAATCATCTTCAACCGTATAAGTTGATGAGTACTCATGGTGATGTTTGGGTTACTAAGCACACATTTGTACATATTCAAATCGGCTAATATGTGGATGAGGTGTTGTGTGATGTAGTCCCAATTCAAGTGACACATGTGTTGTTGGGCAAAGCATGGGCATCGAGACGAGAAGCTAAATATGACGGACATACTAATAAGTATTCTCTCTTATTTAATGGTCATCGTTTTATACTTGTATCCCTTACTTATGACCAGTTTTGTATTGATCTAGCAAGCATGAAAAGAGAGCTTGAGCGTTATAGTATGGAGAAAAAGCTAGATGAGCGAATTGTGCCTGAAGAGGTAAAATCCGAGGGAGCTGAAAGCAATGAGATGAAAAGGGCAGCTGTTGAGCTAGAAAGCCAAATGGAAAAATTTGATGAGATGAGTGGTAAAAAGGAAGAAAAGAGAGAAAGTGGGCTGATTTTGAGCAACTCGGTGAAGACCTATTATCTTCCTAATGAACTTACCTTTGCGATGTTTAGTGTTTCTTCCTTTATACAGATCAAGCAAAGGCAAGTTGAGCTGATTTTGGTGTGTTCCATTCCAAAGTCAATTGTAGACTTTGCAAACTTCCATGGAGTTGGTCTTCCAAGAGTTAAACCCCATTGGTTTCAGTTCATGGAACAAAATCAACTCAAATCTAACCACACCAAAGGAGAATTAATTTGAACCCCTCTAAAAAGGGAAATTCCAGATTCTACTCCTTCTTCTTTACCTGTGGTTCATTCATCATTTTTGTCGTATTCTGAGCATGTCACTACCCCTAACTCTTGTTGCTCTTACGTAGATCTTGATGAGAAAGGACTAGCACTGGAGTCTCAAGTTGAATCAATTGGTGGAAGGAATATTGAAGTGTCAAAGGGAGTTCTCACATTTAAATCTTGCTCTACACCTTCTTACTATTTAGTTAATAACGTTCCTTTATTTCTTTATCCAATTTCTGAATTGTTTCAAGTTGAAGGTTATTTTGTGTTTGTAGGTTGTAAAGCTGGCCAAAATTTCCCAACTATGACTAAAGAGTTGCAACCTGATTTCATGCTTGTTCCAGATGCATGTTGCGCGAACGCATGTGATTCGTATGGAGTGCGTCTCACTTCATTGCTACCGCTTATGTTGGGTGATGCACACAAGTGTGTCAATCACGATCCGAATGCTACCCTTACCTCACTGGGTCATGTTTATATGGGTGTACAACACGGGTGGTTCAGTGTCCTACCTCCAGCTTGGAAAGTTGAGCCGATTCAGCAATGCCTAGGGCCGAACTGTACCCTCTTACACAACCAGATTCGGGGCCTTTCTAGTCCCAATGAACATCGTTATGAAGTACACGTGAATGCCCATACTCGAAGACAAATTAGAGAGTTTTGTGTTGCAACCTGGAACGTTCACAAGCCTTACACATGTTCCTTCTTACCTTGGCGAATGTCCTTGTTCGAGAGGCCCTTGAAGCTGACTGAGAGACATGTGCACCGAATTATATTAATCATAACATATACAAGTGTTATTCAATCTAAGAGGGCCAATATGTGGAGATTTGAGGTGTCATACTGGCAACTCTTGTTAGTCTCATTCATTCCCATCCAGATTTGAGGACAAATCCTTCTCAAGTGGAGGGGACTGATGTGTGCACGGATGGCGGCCTTGACTCCAGGCTTTAGGAGAGACATTGAAGGCTTGAAGGGGTCAAGCAAGTTGGCTACACATGGGCCCAAGCCCATGAAGCACCAAACGCGGAAGCGTGAAGGTCCCTCGCTGAGCTGTTCGGGGGTCTAGCATTAGGGTTTCGTTAGTTTGCCTATATAAAGGCTTGCTTTCTAAGCATTAAGGGGAGACGTTTTATCAATAAAAGTTTGTTATTTTCGATTCTTCTTCTTGAGAGAGAATTCGAGCCTTTCACTTGCTTTGGCAAGAGTTTCGAGCAATCTTGCGTCTTGTCCTAGATTGTTCTACTGACCTATCCATTAGAGTAACCACCTCTGTGAAGGCGTCGTTCTACCGCCTATAATCAAATCGTGTCGTTCGTTTGATTCCAAGCGTTGAACAACCTCGCTAGATCCTTGGGCAAACGTGCTACGTATCTCGAAACAAGTTGATCGAGGAACATATCATATAGTCTATGATTTGTGTGAGATCCCGGTCAGTTCTTAAGTTTGATATTAGGGTTATATTCATCATTTGTGCGGTAACATTTGGTTTTGGGACTACTTCGAAAACCCTAAGTTGGGGTTAGGATTGAAACCCTAATTTTTTTTTTTGTATTAATTATAAGTTCGAGTGGTGATTAAGTTAGTTATGCTAGTGTGTGTTTTAGTGCGGGTAAGTATAGGATTTGATCCATTTTATATAGGTTAAATGAGTTTAAAAGTTAGAAAACCCTAAACTAGAAAAGTTTCTAGTGTTATGATTTGTTAGAATTTTAAGTTGGGTTTAAAACCCTTAATACTACCCATGACAAAAGGTTGTTGTTTAATTGCTTTTATGTGGGATTAAGTATGATTAAGTATAGGTGATTAAAATAGGAGGGTGATTAGTGAAGTAATTAAGTGTGGTTAAGTGTTTTAGATTAGATTAAGTTATAACCTATGGAGTTAATTGAAAGATTATCAAATGTTTAAGGGCAAGAGTTGATCAAATGCAAAGCTGAAGGTGTAAGGGCTTGAGAGCAAAAATGAAGCTTTTGTGTGATTGGTGGAAATAGAAATATCTTTCAAGGCTTTGACCATCTTGTATATATCATAGGAATTCCATAAAAAAAACAAAACAAATAAGAAAGAAAAGAGAGAGAGAGGGCCGGCCACCTTGAGGAAAAAAAACTAAGGGAAGTTGGCAAAGTTCAACCAAATTTCTGCTATAGATCTTCATCTTAAAGCATAAAGAATCCATCTTGGAGTTGGGTTGAGTTCATTAGCCATCATACAACCTTCATCTTGAGGTAAGAAAGCTTTTATACAAAGTTAAAAGTGGTTGATGATACTTGAAATGGGGGAAATGATGATAATAGTTGTTAGTTGTGATTGATTATGGTTTCACTTGTGTTTATAACTTGTTTTTATGGAGTAATTTGGTTAAATTTGGGCCTTGATGATTCGGCCATAGGAGCCCTAATTAGGGTTTCATGCCAAACAAGTTAATTAGCTCTAATGTTGTGCTATGAAGATTGTAGTGGTTGTGTTTGATGATTGGTTTCATTGGTTTGGTGAGTGAATGGTAAAAACTGATTTGGATGATGAAACCCTAGGTTTCCTTAAGTTAGTTCAGCTTGGTTAATGTTTAGTGAGTTAGGGTTTGGTTAGTAGATGGTTAGAATAAGTTCAATGGTGCAAAAAGTTAGTTTAAGGATCATGGTTAGTTTTTGGCTAATTTGGTAGTGTCTTAGAGGGAAGTTTCGGACCTTTGGTAGGTCATTTAGAAGCTGGTACATATGTGTTTCTTTGGTATGAAAGTAGTTAGAAAACTTGCAAGAGAACCAGGAAAACAAACCATGCGTTTGCGTTGCGCGAAACCGTTCAAAACCCCAAACAGGGTAGCCCAGAACCTGAACTTAAGCTCCATTTTTCTTGATACTACGTATTGATTCAGAAGTTTCTCAAAACATGAAAGTTGTAGCTTCTTAAGTTCTTGTTGTTCCTACAAAATTTCAGCCTAATCCGATCAGCAGATCCTGAGTTATGACTAAAACACTTATAGTCATGCAAAACTGTGATTTTGGTGACGTTTCTGGATTCAGCCTCTGACCGTGTTTTTTCCGTTTTGGTAACGTACGAACTGGGTGTTGACCTCTTCATAATAAATGTAGATCTTGGTCTCAGCTTTGAAACGGTATAAAGTGCATCCAAATCTGAGTCCCGTAGCTTCAGTTATGACCAAAACAAGATCGATTGTCAGAACTGCCTGCGCATTGGACAGTTCTGACAAGAATGTTTGGACCCATTTTCCTCCATGCTCTGTATTGATTCAGCTTTTGGTCCAAACATGAAAGTTATAGCCTTATGTCTTAGCTTTCTAACGCCTCTGGAATTTCTTGATTCCAATTTCTGAACCGTGAGTTACAGTCTTTCAAACAGGGCCTGTTTGGTAACCCGAAATGAAATAGCTGGAACAATTTTGTGCATTTTTGACCAATACTTATTGAGATCTGGGTTGAGATGTCTAAATAAAAGTTGTAGCCCTTCCTCATAGCTTCGAAACGGTGTCTCACCCACCTTGATCCGATAATCCTAGCCTAACTTTTGATCAAAACGGCTTGAGATGGCGGATTTGGCCGTTCCGTGTACCGTTCCGCGCGCGCGCGTGTCCAACTTGCCGTTTCCGCACTTGCACGTGCCGATTTTGCCGTTTTGCTTGTTTTGGGCATGTTAGTAGCCGTTTGTGATATAACGTGATGCAATCTTCTATTTCAGACCGTGGTGAGCTAAGCGGAGCCGGTGGGGCCTACTACTAGCTAAAACGCACGAAGAGATTTCCACTCTTGTACTACTTTTGTGTTTTGGGTAAGTATTCGGGCCATTTTGTATATAACTTGCTTATGTGTTTAAGGTGAATGAAAGGGTACCTAGGCGAGGGTATACTTCATCGCACTCGACCGAAACCCTAGTTTGTACCTATGTTTCTTATGAGATGTGTATACATGAATTGTTTTGGGTTTGAACCCCTTGAGCTTGGAGCTCGGGGTGACTTTCGTGAGGTCGTGAAATATGTTGAAGTTGTGGGCCCGATCTCAAGACCTAGATGGACTATTCGAGCCGGTCCGGGCTTGGTCGAAGCCAGTCCAACCTAGTCTGAGGTCACCAAGTTCGTAGGTTCAAGTTATGAACCAAGTTTGTGACCCGAGCTTGTGATTCAAGCTCAAGTTTGTGATTTCGTTCGCTCGAGCAAGTTCGTGAGGTGATTGGCCAGTGAGGGTGATAAGGTGTTAGGTAGGTGTACAAGTGGAGTTCTACGGACCTTATTCGTGGTCGACGGAGTGTCGACAGGAGGTCACGCATGGCAAACGACTTGGCTTTGGAGCCAACCTGTATCCTCCCTTTGTATTGTTACTTTTGCACTTGACTTGGCATTTTGTGAAATAGTTGTTTATTTTCATATGAAATTTACGTGTTTACCCCCGTGTACTTACTAAGCATATAGCTTACCCTGTTTCCTTTGTTTTCCTTAGCAGGGGCGACGCGGGGAAACTTTTGGACACTGCCACTAGTATAGTTAGGGTTAGTTGTAATAGTTGGTCGGTTAAGATGTTCCTTTTTTTTTGGTGGTTTGTATAAGGACCCACCTTAGGGTCCACCTTCTGCTGATTGTTATTATAATGTAATATGGTGGTCTGAATAGATACTTTTGAAGATGTAAATAGAACTCTTTTGGTTTAATATAGTTTTATTAGCTTTGTGTTTCGAGTCCTGGCGCGAGCTAGGCAGGCGTCCCGCCGATACCCTAGGGTTCGCCCTTGAGAGAAGCGGGGGCGTCACATTACACATGAGTTTTCTATTGCTAGAGTACCTCAGTAAAATAGAGTGGTTGAGAGGAAAAATAGAACTCTTCAAGAAGCTGCTAAAACCATGCTTAGTGAATGCAATTTATCAAAGTACTTTTTGGCTGAATCTATAAACACTACATGCTATACCATGAACAGAGTTCTCTTAAGACCAATCTTGAACAAGACTTCATATGAGCTGTTGTTTGATAAAAAACTTGTAGTTGGTTATTTTATAGTTTTTGGTTGCAAATACTTCATTCTGAACATCAAGGAGCATCTTGGCAAGTTTGATAAAAAATCTGATGAGGGGATTTTCTTGGGATATTGTGAAAATAAGAGAGGCTTTAGAGTTTATAATCGTAGAACTTTGGTTATAGAAGAAGCTATACATATCACTTTTGATGAATCTAATGGTGACACTTCTATGAGTTGTGGTGAAGATGATGATGCAGGTGTTCGAGAAGAATTAAAGAAGCTAACAATCAGCAATCAAGGCACAGCTCCATCAGAAAATGATTCAAAGGAAGATCAAAATCAAGACAGTCCTGCTAGAGAAGACAATAACAGTGACAATGCGATTCCTAATGATCTTCCAAGAGCCTGGAAATTTGTCCAAAATCATCCTAAGGAACTTATCATTGGGGATCCATCTGAAAAGGTCAGAACATGTTCCTCCTCTAGACAATTAATAGATTACTTTGCATTGGTCTCACATTTTGAGCCCAAAAATGTTGTTGATGCATTGAATGATGAGAGCTGGATTTTGGCCATGGAAGAGGAGTTAAATCAATTTGAAAGAAATAAGGTTTGGACATTAGTTGCTAGACCACAAGATCATCCTATTATTGGCACTAAATGGGTTTTTAGAAACAAAATGAATGACAAAGGTGAGATAGTTAGAAACAAGGCCACATTGGTAGCTAAGGGTTACACTCAAGAAGAAGGAATAGATTTTGATGAATCATTTGCACCCGTAGCTAGGCTAGAATCTATTAGAATGTTTTTAGCCTTTGCATGTTTGAAAAATTTTAAATTATTTCAAATGGATGTTAAAAGTGCTTTCCTAAATGGTTTTATAGATCAAGAAGTTTATGTTGATCAGCCTCCTGGTTTTGAAAATGAGAATTATCCAAACCATGTTTTTAAACTCTCAAAAGCTTTATATGGATTAAAACAAACTCCAAGAGCATGGTATGAACGCTTGAGTGATTTTTTGATTGAAAATGGGTTCAAAAGAGGCATAGTAGATACTACTCTTTTCACTAAACAAAGTTCACGTGATCTTCTAATTGTTCAAATATATGTGGATGATATTATTTTTGGTGCTACTAATGAGAAATTGTGCAAGGAATTTTCCAAAATTATGCAAAAAGAGTTTGAAATGAGCATAATGGGAGAATTAAATTTCTTCCTTGGACTCCAAGTGGTTCAAACCAGAGAAGGAACGTTTATCAATCAAACAAAATACACCAAAGAGCTGCTCAAAAGATTTGGAATGGAGGACTCAAAGCAGGTTGGAACACCTATGTGCACATCTACCAAGCTCGACAAAGATGAAGAAGGTACAAAGTTGATGAAAAGAAGTATAGAGTTCTGATTGATTTTGGTTCTGATATGGATATTGCTGTTATGATGACAAAAAGGGGGAGAAACATGGATGGAATCAGGATATGAATCTGATCTATATGTGTGGGGGAGTCGAGAATCTGATCTATATGTGAGGGGGAGTCAAGTAAATTTTTCTATGGGGTATGGAAAATTTTCTGACGGGGAGTCACTGAAGGGATATGGATATCATTCTGAGGGGGAGTTGTAAATACTCCAAGGCCTCTCTAAGAAAAGGGAAACTATACCAAAATTCCCTCACTTCATCCATTGTTTTGTCATCATCAAAAAGGGGGAGATTGTTTATCTTTGTTCGTACCTTTTGATGATTACAAACCAATTGGATAAAACTAATGTTTTCCAAGTTTTTTTTGGTCAGAAAATGGAGCAAAACAGGTTCAAAGGCCAAGCATCTGCTAAAACATCTGTCGGACGCACAAATACATCCTATCGGCCGTCCGATAACTGTTGAGTATCTTCGGACGCGCAAAGAACCTATCCTCGGACGTCCGAAGCTGATAAGTCAGCACTTCTAAGATCTCTAACCTCGATCGAACGCACAATACCTGAGCACCGGGCGTCCGACAATCGTTGCAACACTTCGGACGACAAGCATTAGAAGCACCGGACGTCTGAAAGAATTAATGAAGGATTCGAAGTTTTACATCATATGGTCGGACGCATATTCTGATGCTGCCGGACGTCCTAAAGATTTCAAGAAAATTTCTTGAACTCACTACCTGCGTTCGGATGCGTAAAACCAGCCTATCGGATGTCCGACACTACTAACGGCTAGTTGACTCTTCAGCTGCCTTGTGTCCATTAGTGGCATTAATTGAAGATGTTTTTGGTCTATTATAAATAGGATAAAAGTCAACCACCAAAAGCAAGGATACACATTAAGTCTACATCAGATCTTGAGTGATTCAAGCATAAGAATACTCCAAAAAGAAGATTTGTACTCTTAGTTATGTGATCTTCATTTAACTTTTCAAGTGTGATTCAATTTCTTCAATAGTGTAGCTTTGTGAGGGTTATTCGAGTGATTGTAAAACTTCCTTGCTTGATCAAGTGTATCTTGAGGCAAGGAGGAAGTGATCCTTCCCGTGTACACAAGAGATTGGTTGTATGTTGAATCAACTTGAAGGAGCTTACAATATAAAGGGATATTCAAACTCTAAGTTCGAGTTTTGAGATTTGGTTTGCTATTCATCTTCTTATTCACTGTTTTTGCAACATTAACTGTTTATCTCTTCTGCTCTAAATTACTTCGCTTTCAATCATAAATTTTTTTTCCTTGGTCTGGTAACTTTTAGAAAAAGAGGGCTAGTTTCAGAAAAAAAGTGATTTAATATTTTGGCT
>NW_020862444.1:0-24147 GCF_003713205.1 Coffea eugenioides | reverse complement strand
AATAAATTTTCAATTTCATCCAATTCATTTGATCAGTTTTATTCGCTTTTAGGATAATCTAATCAATTTTTGAACTAATAATCAATTTCATTCGATCCATTTGGCCCGTTTATTCCTTTTTAAAAAAAAAAAAAAAGTTTTGATCTATGGTTTACCGAATAAACTAGTCGAGACATTTCAATTCTTTCAAAAATAAGCTTTTCACACTAAATTGATTTTTAATATCACTTTATATGTCAATCAAAGCATTCAACCCATTCGGACTTTGTCCTCATTTTGTTAGGACAAATTGTCTCTTGTCACTCCAATTATTCAATTTTTTCAAAATTGTCTTTTATTCGAATCTCAATAAGTCGATCGGATCCATCAGGTATTGTATGATGCCTACCCCTAAGGATTGCATTTTCCATGCTAGACCAACCCTTGGCATAAAAGGGCTCACCCATAGGACATGCATATCGATTTTGCAATTTTGCTTACTGACTCTGGGTATTTTGCTTTTATTTTTTTCCCCTCCCCTGCATTTATAAAAGTTGTTTTAACAAGGTAAAAAAATATTTTTTCCTACATCTGATAATATTTTTGGGTCTAATAAATTTTGAAAAATTACAAGTGTTACTTGATTCTTGGGCAGATCCTACAATGTGAAAAAAAATTAAAAAAAAATAAATGAAAAATCCATTTGAAAATGCTAGTGTAAAGCATCTCAAAAATCTCTTGATTCATTGTTTCTAATACATTTTGTCTCAAAAGATAGAAAGAGAAAGTGTGTATATATTTGAAAGTGTATTCTTTAGAGATTTTTATTTTCTCACATGTATTATATTTGAGAAAAAATTTTCAAACATTTGAATAATAAAGTTTTTATTTAGACAGCTATTGTTTTGTATATATTCATTCTTTATTTGCTCATTGGGAAATTTCATGATAGATTTTAAGAAATAAGGCTAAATTGAATTTTTTCGACCTCTTGTTCGAAATTCATGAGTGTATGTCCAATTCCCAAAATTCTTTGCATACACTAGATATGTGGCCTAAACTATTCAATGAGGATAGTCGGAAATAAAAGGGGGTCATTCAAATTTGATAGCTTGTCGTAAAAGATCAACCCCAACACTTTTCATTTTCATTTTTTTGTCCACTTCTATTGAACCTCCAAGATCAGTCGCATTGGTTGACTAGCTTCAAAGTGAGACAATTTTTTTACCGTGAAAATGTCCTGGGTGTCTAATCAGATTCAATACACATCTGAGTGAAAGCAAAAATGCACATTACTTCTTATTTTGGGAATTTGGGATGATGCTCTAGGCTTTCATTTCTCTATCCATACAGTTTTTATCATTCAGTCTCCTTTTTGAACCATCGCAAGCACAATTTTGTTTCAAATAAGAGCCTTAGTGATCATAATTTTCGAATGTCAAATGGAAATGGGTTTTTCCAACGGGTTATTCTTTACTTTAGTTGTCATGAGAAATAAGAATGATGCTTTGGCCATCGTTTCTATCATCTAAACACTATCCATCCTTTGCATCCTCGTTTGAGCCTAAATTGGTGGTTCGTTTCAAAAGCACTTATGATTGCACCCCCACACTGGGGAAGGAGATTTGAGAATTGAAAAAAAAATGGCAAAAATGCTCAAAATTTTTTGCAAGACAAAAATTACAAGTTGGGGGGAATTTGACTCTACCATTGAATTTTGGTCTCAATATCAAAAGAACAGGGGCATCTACACCCAAATTAGGGAGTTTTCAATTTTATCATTGACATTGGGATTATCAGGATTGGGTAAAAAAAAAAAAAAAAAAAAAAAAAAAAAAAAAAAGGGGAAAAAAAGAGAAAAAGAAAAAATGAAAAAAATGAAAAAATGATGAAAGAAAAAAAAAAGAAGAAAAGAAAGAAAATACGAAGACATCCAATGCTGCATTCCCCTTAGTGATTGTTGAAGAAAAAAGAGGATTGATAAGAAAAAGGGAGTCAAAAGGGGGTCCCGGATTTTAAATCCAAAACTGGGGCAATTTTTGTGAAAGAAGGCGATCTTAAGTGCGTTGTCCTTGAAAATTCTATTTTTTTTAGCTATCATTGTTAAGCCACATTACAAGCTCATAAAGTCCATTGCTGACTTATCTTTCATGACAATTTGAAGTGAAGATTTCGCCTTTAAGGAATTTACCAATTACTCATGATCATTAGGCCATAACTTGTTTCCATATGTTTAACTATCGTTTCTACCCATACATTACAAGCCCATAGAGCTTATATGTTAACTGAATTTTCTTAAGAAATAAGGGTGATAAGCTATTTGCTTTCACCAAGATGTGATACTGAATGTGTTGGATACAATTTGGGCACAAAAAAAAAAAAAGACAGATCCTGACATACCATCTCCCTGAGTCACCTCAAAATCATGAGTAATACCCATTTGATTGGTCCTAAAAGATGAGCCAACGAGAAGAGGACCCTTTTCCCTCGATATCGATCCCAAAAAGAGGAAGAGATCTTTTGTAATTTGGTTTTGTTTTGAGAGATTTATCATGGAGCTTTCTACATGGCATTTAAAGTTTTTTGTGGAAAAATGCATTTTTTCTATTATACATCAACTCACATTGCATGTTAGTTTTTTAAATTTTGGAAGACACAGTTTTCTTGTTTTGTCCGAATAAATGGAGAATCACTCGAATAAAATTTTAGAATAGACCCAAATTGGGGCAAAATTTTTTGTAATATATCTGTGAGATTTTGTCAAATAGGTTCAAATTGAGGTAAAATTTTTAATACATTTGTAGGGTATGTCCAAGGTCAAGTATATTTCTCAAATCTTGATAAGTCAACACTTTGCATGAATGTTAATTGTTATATCATTACTCAAAAAAAAACAAAAAAAAAAATTTTGAAAATTGAAAAATTCAAGTGCTTTGAAAAATTCTCCTTATGCAGGTGTTTATGGTTGAGATCGAGGAAAAAGTGCAATTCAACTTGCAAATTTGGAGATTAGTCACGAATAAAAATGGAGCAATAATGCTACATTGCAAAGTAGAGGATCGGCTATTTGCTCAAAAGGAGTACATACTTTAGCAGCCAACTTGAAAAAAAAAAAGAGAAAAGAAAAGAAAAAGAGGGAATGAAAAGTGAAAAAAAAAAGAGAAAGAATAAAGAAAAAAAAAAAGTAAAGAGAAAAAGAAAAGAAAAGAAAGGGGGAATGAAAAGAAAAAAAAAAGAAGAGAATAATAAAAAAGGAAAAAAAAATGGAAAAATGAAAAAAAAGAGAGAATAAAAAAAAAAAAGGGATTGAAAAAAAAAGAAAAAGAAAAAAAGAAAAAGAGTTTTTCCTTCGATTTTGCAAATTTTGCAATTGAACTCTGGGAGCATTTCATTGGAGATTACATTTCTAAGTTGGGGCAACACCTTGTCCTCTTATGCTGAAATGGAAGTGGTAATACATGCCAAAACCGAGATCCCGTCCTTGCACATTTTGACAAAGACTCAGGCAGAAGAAATCAAATGGATTAAGAAGCACAATGAGTTGCTGTCTCTGATTGATGAAAAAGAAGTTGAATGTTTGTCATGGACAATGCTATCATCAAAGGATGGTTCGTTAGTTATGACAAGAAAGACAAATCTCGCTTATTTGAAGTGAGGGATAAGGTTTTGAAGTAAATTCTTCCGATTCAAGAGGAGGTTAAAGAAAAATTTGCTCCAACTTGGCAAGGGCCATTTATTGTTCAAAGAGTGCTATCCGGAGGAACATCCATTCTCACAGAACTGGATGGACAGGTCTTTCCTCTGCCAATCAAT
This sequence comes from Coffea eugenioides, assembly GCF_003713205.1. NCBI lineage: Eukaryota > Viridiplantae > Streptophyta > Magnoliopsida > Gentianales > Rubiaceae > Coffea > Coffea eugenioides. Next base: position 20,355 of record NW_020862444.1, on the reverse strand, counting down.
CCAGACATGTGTAATAAATTCTTTATCTGATTATGTGATTTTTCTTTTGAAATACCATCTATGGCGGATCAAAGGCGAGCTTTCTTCTTTTCTCTTTGAACATCTCACTCCTAGTTTTCCCCATTGAACCTCTAGAATAATTTAACCCTTCATTTGATAGCCCTCCTAAAGATTGCAAACCCCATCCTGGGGTAAATTTTTATCTCCCATTTGTCAGAAAAAAAAAAGAAAAAGAAAAAAAAGATTCAAAAGCTAAACTGGGGCAATTTTTCAGTTTTAATACCCTCATACTGGAGCAAATATTGATAGAACGTGATCTTAGGGGTTTGAAACCTCTTTGAAGATTTTGCTTTCAAGCCTTAACATTTCTTCCACACCCCACCTGACCCCATCATAAAAATCATAAAGTCTCGACCTCCGCTTTAGTGGTATTTCTAATAAAAATCACTTAATCAAATGGCAATTGATGTCAATACACCTTCACTATTTTTACATGGGAAGGGTTGTCGCGCTGATGCCATCCTTTCTTTAAATACATTTCTGAGTTGATAAATGTCGAAAACCTGAAAGGGTGTCTTCAAAAGAATGAAAAAAAAAAGAGAGAAAAAAGGGATTGAAAAGAAAAAAAAAAGAAAAAAGGGAAGGATGAAAAAGAAAAAAAAGAAGAAGAAGAAAATGAAAACAAAATAAAATAAAAATGTGTGACCTTTGTGAAAATCCGAAAGGTTAAGGTCATCAAGGTGAGATTTTGGAGCACAAGAGAATCATGAACGAAAAGCGGGTTGCTGACACTTGAGATAGTTGCCATTCATTCAAATCTGGTCATTAGAAAAGTTGATTTGTGGTACAAAGTGAGGTATGGCTGACTGATGCTAGAAAATTGAGAAGATTCAAAATAAGCTGCAGCACAACTCTTGAGGAGCAATTTTGACATCGAAAGATCATGCTTACATGGTTCTCAGGGCCAAAAGGAGCACAAGGAATCACATGGTATTGGTATCATATGATCACTCTTTTTGCTTTTTCAAAAGCATGAAAAATGTGGCCTTCGTTAAACATGATTTACACTGGGGCAAATATCAAAAGAAGTGAGCTCCAATTTTGGTAATACATTCTAAATCGGCTTGGTGAAAAAAAAAGAGAGAGTTTTTTAAAGTCGAGAAGATAGTGACATATGTATGTACCTCTCAGATCTCTTGAGGGGAGAGTTGTTATTGGTATTCTTCAAGTTTTAAAATTCGTCACTTTTGATTTTTTTCAAAAAAAAAGAAAAAAAAGGGGTGTTTCTTTCATTCCTTCTAAAGTTTGAAAAAGAAAAAAAAAGAAAAAAAAGATTGCAAATCCACCAACTTGAGCAACATGCATTTTAATCTTTCAGTTTGATAGTATTGGACTTGTGTTTTCATTTCTTTCAGTATTTCATTGAATCCGGGTCTATCCCACCAATCTGTTATTTAAAAAAAAAAAAATCAAAAAATCAAAAAAATCAAAAAATCAAAAAAATCAAAAAATAAAAAAAATTTCAATTAAAAAAAAATCAAAAAAGTCAGAAGATCAATTTAATTTCCTGTTGGTGAGTCTCAGCGTCCACCGCGCACCCTTCTATCTCCCCTTCTTGACAATTTAATTTCCTGTTGGAGCGTAATCGCGTCCCTCCGCGCATCAATTTAAATTCCTGTTGGTGAGTCTCAGCGTCCACCGCGCACCCTTCTATCTCCCCTTCTTGACAGATCAGAAGAATCAATTTAATTTCCTGTTGGAGCGTAATCGCGTCCCTCCGCGCATCAATTTAAATTCCTGTTGGTGAGTCTCAGCGTCCACCGCGCACCCTTCTATCTCCCCTTCTTGACGGATCAGAAGAATCAATTTAAATTCCTGTTGGAGCGTAATCGCGTCCCTCCGCGCATCAATTTAAATTCCTGTTGGTGAGTCAGCGTCCACCGCGCACCCTTCTATCTCCCCTTCTTGACAGATCAGAAGAATCAATTTAAATTCCTGTTGGTGAGTCTCAGCGTCCACCGCGTACCCTTCTATCTCCCCTTCTTGACAAATTTAAATTCCTGTTGGAGCGTAATCGCGTCCCTCCGCGCATCAATTTAAATTCCTGTTGGTGAGTCTCAGCGTCCACCGCGCACCCTTCTATCTCCCCTTCTTGACAATTTAATTTCCTGTTGGAGCGTAATCGCGTCCCTCCGCGCATCAATTTAAATTCCTGTTGGTGAGTCTCAGCGTCCACCGCGCACCCTTCTATCTCCCCTTCTTGACAGATCAGAAGAATCAATTTAAATTCCTGTTGGTGAGTCTCAGCGTCCACCGCGCACCCTTCTATCTCCCCTTCTTGACAAATTTAAATTCCTGTTGGAGCGTAATCGCGTCCCTCCGCGCATCAATTTAAATTCCTGTTGGTGAGTCTCAGCGTCCACCGCGCACCCTTCTATCTCCCCTTCTTGACAGATCAGAAGAATCAATTTAAATTCCTGTTGGTGAGTCTCAGCGTCCACCGCGCACCCTTCTATCTCCCCTTCTTGACAATTTAATTTCCTGTTGGAGCGTAATCGCGTCCCTCCGCGCATCAATTTAAATTCCTGTTGGTGAGTCTCAGCGTCCACCGCGCACCCTTCCTCCGCGCATCAATTTAAATTCCTGTTGGTGAGTCTCAGCGTCCACCGCGCACCCTTCTATCTCCCCTTCTTGACAGATCAGAAGAATCAATTTAAATTTTCTGTTGGAGCGTAATCGCGTCCCTCCGCGCATCTTTTTCTAAAAGACAAATTTAATTTTCTGTTGGAGCGTAACCGCGTCCCTCCGCGCATCTTTTTCTAATTATGACAAGTTACTTTTCTTGACTGTTTTGATTAATAATTGTGCTATCTCATTCATTTTGTATTTCCTGTTTAGAAGTTCTGAGAGCTCAAACTTTTTCGACTTTGCAAAGACCGCAGTTTGTCAATACACTTGTTTCATTGTGGTTCACTTGCATTCGAACTACGTTTGACCTGATTCCCATGGTGGGATACGTAGGCAATTCTACATGGGTTCGGTCACATTTTCTGCAATGTTATTGCATCATTTTGTCCAATAATTTCAGCCAAGTGTTAGCTTGTCTATTTTAGCTCAGGTACAGCTAGAAGAGACAGGTAAGCAATTTGGTGTCTACGTCTTTGTCTTGAGTTTCTTTGAAACTCTAGACAAAGAGGGGCAAGCTGTAGACACCAAATTTTTGTCAATTTTTAATATTTTCTCAAGATTTTTCTATTTAATGAATTATTTATTTTCTAGCATTTTAATGTGCATTTTTCTCATTTTTGCAGGTTTGCTTTTAAAAAAAAAAAAAAAAAAAAAAAAAAAAGAAAGAGAAAAACAAACAAAAAAAAAACAAACAACAAAAAAGAAAATAAAAAAAATCATCATAATCATTTTCTCTACCAAAACAACTATTAACCCATTCCACACTCAATTGCCAGGGACCTTTCTTTTCATCCGCAGAAGCCATCATTTTGAAGGAAACCAAACCCATTTGACTCCTTCTTGGCCATGAGTTTTTGGCTCTGCCAACACTCAACATTTGCAGAGGAGAAAACACGCACAAAAAGCTAATTTGGCGACCCATTTTCTTCACTCGGCTCTCTCTGGAAAATCAGGGAGGCCACAAAGAAAAAATTCTCCACTCTTGCTTCCCCCAAAAAATACATCCCTCGGCTCTCTCTAGTTTCAGGAGACCAAAAAGACAAGCCACAAAAAGAAAAAAAGCACTCCAATCCCTCTGGGCTCACTTGGCAGAGGCAGAAAAAAACGCACGAGAGAAGAGGAAGGGAAGCTCTCGGAATTTTGCAGCTGACCCCTCACTCTCCCTCTCTCGGACTCGGGCGGAGGAAACAAACAGAACAAAAAAAAATCTTCCCCAACTCCTCTCGGTTCCATCTCAACCTCACACACACCTACATTGAGGTATTTTTTTTAGTCTTTGTCTAGCACATTAAATCAATGCTTCATTGTTTAGTTTTCTTTCATTTCTGCTCGCTGCCTTGTATTGTTGTTGTTGCATTGCTGAAAATTTGGAAATGGCATGAACTAGATGAAGGAAAAGGAAATGATGTCTGTGAATGCATATTAATTGTTTGAAAAAATGCCAAAAAGATTTTTAGGTACTGTTTTGCCTTAATGTAGTCTTTTGTTATTGTTTTCTGGTTAGTTAAAATCATAGTTGTATTGTAGAGGTTATAAGGAGTATTGTAATATATTTTTTATGATTTTTGGTGAAAGATTTGGGTGTTTTAAAAAATAAAAACTGGACTGTATTTTGACATTTTGGCCACTTTTAGATCGTCTTTTGTAAAAACTAACTCCGAAAATGGAGTCTACGCGAAAAATCGAGTGGGGAGGTGTATTTTGAGGATTTTTGGTGACCGGAGAGGTCACCGGCGGTGGCGGTCGGCGGCGGCGGCGCCACCGGCGACCACCATGGCCGCCAGCTGAAGCTTCAGCTCGCCTGGGAAGAAGAAGAGACGGAACGAACGGGGAAGAAAGAAAAGAAAGAAGAAGAAGAAAAAAAAAAGAAAGAAAAGAAAAGAAAGAAAACGGTTTGGGCTAATGTTTTTTCTTCGGTTGGGCCAGGAGTTAGTTTTGGTTGGGTTTTGGAAATGGGCTTTGGTTTATTTTTTTTTTTTGGGTTTCGGATGGGCTAGGAGGCTGGAGCCCATGCATTTCTGGGTCAGGTTTGAGTGATAAAATGACGGGCTGGCCTGCTCGTTTCTATGGATTTTCGGTTGGGCTTAGGTAGTTTTCGGCCCAAAGAAATCAATAATGGCCCAATGGCCTTTTTCTCCCCAATCAGAAATCAAATTTTGCACTTTAGCCCCTGATCTTTGGAGTAGTTTTATTGTGGCCCAGAACATTTTAAATTCCTTTCACCTAGGCCCTTAAATTAATTTCATTTTGGTCCCTGAATTTTATCTTTCATTTAATTTTGACCCCTGAACTTTGGAAAATATAATTTTTGTCCCCCAAAAGTTTTCAATTTTTGCAATTCAGTCCTTGGCAAATTTTGACTCTCTTTATTATGATTGTTTCTTTTCTTTAATAGCTAATTATGTTACTTTAGAATATACTTAACTTGGAATTTTTAGATTTGCTTAAATCTCTTTACGTCTGACATATTAGTGTGAATTTAGTACTTGTATTATTATTTTCTTTTTCAATTAAATTGGTGCCATGATCCTTTTGTTCATTGTGAGTATAAATAGGACAATTTGACTCCATTTAGTCACCACTTCAAACGGGAGGTACCCCTATTTTTATTATTTCAATGTCAATTACGTGCTCTTATGTGCTCTTATGTGTTCCTATGTGTTTATATTTTTATATGCTTTATTTATTTGATTTAAATATTCATTCAAGTTTTCTTACATATGTTTTAGTTAATTTTTTACAATGATTCAAGAGGCATTTAAATACCTCAAAAAAAAATGTAATAGATAGGATAATTAAATTTGTTTTATTATATTTTTCCCTCCTAGATTGTAGTTAGGCGCTCCCCGATGTAATAGATAAATTGCGTGTTTATGTGGCTTATGTGTTATGTGTTTTATCCGTTTTTCTTAGGATTTTGGCATCTAGATATTATGTTTACGTGTTATGTGCTACGTGCTCTTATGTGTTTATTTGTTTTAATTTATGTTTTATTTGTTTCACTATGAATTGTTGATGCATGACGTCACCACACTAGTCCAACGTTAGTTGTGGTTTCTCCCTCCGCTTACTTGCTAGTCCAACGCTAGTAAGGATTTTTAGAAATGGGCTAGTCCAACGCTAGACCCTTTAGGTTATCTTGCGCTAGATTCATCTTTGTGTGCTATTCACTACATTTTCATGTATATTTTTATTTTTAGGATCTTTTCTCATTTGCATGATATTCCCTATTATATTATCCCCTACCCGCTATAGGTGCTAATCATGTCATTTAGAATTGCATCTCATTTAAGCTAGTTCATTTGCTTGTTCATGTTAGAATAATTATTTTTCAAACATGGGAAATGGGTGATTATAACTTTCTAGTTTAAATACCCTATTAATCCATGTATAAGAAAATTATGTCACGAGTTTTGCCTCCCGTACCCTTTATGCTGCATTCTCCTTTTCTTTGATCACTTATATATGTATATAATTTAATTTCTTTTCTTTTATTTTAATTTCATCATTTGCATATTCGTGACACTTTCAAGGAATCATTTTGGCCTTCGCAATTAATGCGATTGGTTCAATTAAACCCCTTGAATGAACATTTTGTCCCTTTCGATATATTTAGATTTGCATCCATATAGGAAACATCCAAATATGATAAAATTAAGGGTTAGATTAGGAAAATTTTGACTAAACCTTGCAACTAGCTTAGACTAGGTTGAAAGGGTGCCTTAGGCTTGAGTTAATCGAACCTTTGCCTTCCCTTTCTTCAACCGTGACTCCCGAATCCATTTTCTCTTGTTTTCAAAGACCTGGAGTTGTCAAAAAGGGTTTCATTTTGTTTTACTTTATTTTTTTTGGGTGACTTGGTACACCAAAACTACATACCAAGTGGCGACTCCTATTTTTTCTTAAAAACCCTTTTAGACTAAATTTTGGACCCAAATTGTCGCATTCTTTTAAGTCCCATTCTAGGTCCTTTTTCATTTATTATTAAATCACATCTTTTTATAAAACTCTTTTTCTTTTCCATCGCGAAAAATGGGGCGCGACAAGCCTGTGTAATGTTCTTTACAAGATTATTTCAAAGGTGATTACAAATAGATTTAAACATGTTCTGCGTTACTGCATTAGTCAATCTCAGTCTGCCTTTGTCCCTGGAAGGCAGATTGTAGATAATGTGCTTATAGCTCATGAGTGTATTCATTTTCTTAAGAATAAAAGAACTGGGAGGGATGGTTATATGGCTATCAAGCTGGATATGTCTAAGGCCTATGATAGAGTAGAGTGGAGTTTCTTGGCAAATGTTATGAAGAAAATGGGATTCTGTCCCAAGTGGATTCAGTGGGTAATGCAGTGTGTTACTAGTGTCACATATGCTATAAACTTCAATGGACAAAAAAGAGGTTTTATCAGGCCTACAAGGGGGCTGAGGCAGGGTGATCCTTTGTCACCCTATTTATTCCTGTTATGTGCTGAAGGCTTTTCTTCATTATTGAACCAAGCAGTGTTGCAGGGTAAGCTGGCTGGAATAAAGCTTGCACAGGAGGCTCCTAGGTTGTCTCACCTCTTTTTTGCAGATGACTCTCTGATTTTCTGTAGAGCATCTGTTCTGGAGGCAGGGCAGCTGAGGAATATACTGGAGATATACAGGAAAGCTTCTGGACAGCTGATAAATGTGAAGAAATCATCTTTATTTTTTAGCAGGAATGTGATAGGTAGACATAAGGAGGGAGTAATGAGGGAACTAGAAGGGATGCAGCAGGTTGAACAAAGCAGGTATTTGGGGCTGCCTTTGGTTATTGGGAGATCCAAAAGACAAACGTTTGAATTTGTCAGACAGAAAATTGTAGATAGGTTAAAGGGGTGGAAAGAAAAATTGTTGAGCCAGGCTGGTAGAGAGGTGTTGCTCAAGTCAGTCCTGATGGCATTGCCTATTTATGTGATGTCATGCTGTCTAATACCAAAGGACTTATGCAGGAGGATTAGCTCAGAGATGGCTAAGTTTTGGTGGGGTCAAAGGGATGGGGAGCAGAGAATCCACTGGATGAGCTGGGGAAAATTGGCTGAGGGGAAGGCTGAAGGGGGCTTAGGCTTTAGGGAGCTGCATGAGTTTAACTTGGCATTACTGGCAAAGCAACTCTGGAGGATATTAACCAGGCCAAACCTGCTGATGAGTAAGGTCATGAGGGCAAGATACTTTAGAGGAACTTCAATCTGGACAATGGAGGGCCATGGTACAGATTCTTGGTACTGGAAAAGCCTATTGAGGGCCAGGGAATTGTTGGAGGCTGGGGTAAGGAAACGGGTAGGGGATGGAAAAACAATTGACATCTGGAAGGATAGATGGCTACCAGGTACTGAAGGTGGGAAAGTAAGAACTATAAGAGCTGAGGGAGTGAATGTCCAAAGGGTCAGTGATCTGATACATGATGGCAAGTGGAATAGGGATTTAATTAGACAGGTTTTTGGTGAGAGTGAGGGAAAGGAAATATTGAGGATACCCCTGAGTGTATGTAACATGAAAGACAGGATATATTGGAGTAAGTCTAACACGGGGGAGTATACTGTTAAGTCAGGATATCAGTTGGCAAGATGCAATAAAAAGAGGGTGACTGATGTCAGGAGGAATGCTGAATCCAGTTGCAGAAGGGAAAGCTCAGCTCAGGGTTGGAGTTTTCTGTGGGGGTTGAAGTTGAAACAGAAGTTGAAGCATTTCATCTGGAAATGTCTACAAAGCATCCTGCCAGTGAATGCAGTGGTAAAGGCAAGGTGTGCTAAAGGGGATCATCTGTGCAATTGCTGTGGGGAATACTCAGAGACTATTGAACACTTGTTTTTCTTTTGCAGTCATGCCAAGGCTATCTGGGAAGTGGCTCCTGTAAGTTGGGAGGGTCTGGAGAGTTACAGGGATAAATTCTGGCATTGGTGGGAGGAGCTGAGGGATGCAGTGAGTAGGGAGCAGGGAAGGGAACGGATTGCTGTGACAATAAACTTGCTGTGGCAGATTTGGAAGTCAAGGAATGCGAGACAGTTTGAAGCAAAAGGCAGGGATCCTTTGGCTGTGGTTCAGAAAGCTATTGGGGAATGGAGGGAGTATCAGGAGGGGCAAATGGTGGAAGGAAACTCAAGCAGAACTGCAAAGTTAGGGAGGGAAGAGCTGAGTACTTGGAAAGAACCAAAGAAGGCATGGGTGAAGATCAATTCTGATGCAGCAGTGCATCAAAACAAGGAGAGAGCAGGTTGGGGATTGGTGGCAAGGACGTGGCAGAAGGAATTGGTTGGAGCTTGGGCAGTACCAGGCATGAGCTGTTCAACTCCAAAGATGGAGGAAGCACTGGCTTTAAGATCAGCAATGCTGGTGGCTAAACAACAAGGGTGGCGGAGGGTAGAATTTGAGTCTGATTGCAAGAATGTTATTGATAGAGTTACAAATGGGGGGGATGATGTAGAAATTGCTGCTGTGCTCTCAGATATAAACAGTCTGAAGCTTAGTTTTTATGAATGTTGCTTTTCCTTCACTAGAAGGGAAAGCAACTCTGTTAGTCATTCTTTAGCAAAGTTTGCTATAAATCTGAAAGAAACTGCTGAATGGAAGTCAGACTTCCCAGCATGGTTGCTTGAGTTGGTTCAGGCGGATAATAGGGGCAGTTGCTCCAACAATTGTAATCTGTTTTAGTTTCATGAATGAAATGTTGCCGTTTTGAGAGAAAAAAAAAAGTTTTCATGTCCTATAGAGAATTTTTTACACTAGCAAATATAGTTGTAGGTCATGCATACAAAAACTGAATTTCAAATTTGAAACTAGATTAAGTGCCATGCATCTACACCAGCTCATATATATAATAATAATACATAAACAATTTATTCTTTTTAAAATTTGATATTTACCGACTCTTTTTATTTTTTTTTTTACTTTTACCATTTATCTCAACATGTCTGTAATGTAGAAACTGTGAGACATTTTCTCATTATTACAGGACATTCTATATTGCTGTAAGCAATTAGAGCGGGTACTTATTTTGCCTCAAATATGATTTTGGGAGGTAAGCAACTTTGTACTTTTCATTGGAACTAGAAAAATGAAATATTATAACAGAAACACTATGTGAATAACTCAAAATGTCAACTTATTCAGGGAAAATTGCACAATTTCCAAATTCACTGGCGAGGCCTAGCCCGTCCCTGGAGCTATATATGTATATAAATATAACGGCTTGCCAAAGTTTTCAGGCACAAAAATGTTCACTTTTTCTTTACGTGGTTTATAGTTCTCTGCTTCAATACAAGGATTTTAGTTCTTGAATGTATTAGTCATGTATTTTAACTCTTACTAGTTTTTTCAGCCTCACGCGATGCGTGAGGATGCCCTGAGTCTGTGTTAAACAAGTTCAAATGAAGACAAGTGAATTGATATAAAATAGTTATACATTAAATACATGATGGGTGCTAGTAACTATGGAGAATTTAACTTTAAGTAAATTGGTTATTGTCGTTATTCGTTTACTCAATTTATTTATGAAGTTGAAGAGATTTTTGTACCTACTGGACTTGGACTACTAATTGACTTAATGTGAGATATCAATACGATATATTAGTATTGATATATTTAGTATTTCATATCTACAATAAATTATCAACGATCTAACAGTCGTCATGTGTGTAAGTGTGTATTTTTTCCTAATTGCACTGCTAAATAAGACCTTGAAATTAGGTAATTTAACATTCTTAATGTAGCATTTATCAGTAAGTAATGACTAAAATTAGGTAGAATTATAAGGCATGGTTATCTAACTTTTTTAATGTAGCATTAACCACTAAATAATGCTTACAATTATAAAATGGGTTTATCATTTTCTATTGTTTGCTATACTTGAATGAGCTTTCAAACATATTTAAAAATATTTTTAGACCAATGTAAAATTAAATTAATTTTTTTTGTATATTCAATGGCTTTTTTCTTTTACATTAATAGGTCTGGATGCATGACATATAATTTTTATTCAACTCTATCCCACCATGAGCTCGGTTTATATATACTATCATTTCTCCTAATCAAGATTTCATATTGGATCCTTTTTTTTTGTTGCAATTCAAATGATTGTTTGATTGATAGATTAAAAGTGTTCAAGAATGAAGGGAGCAACAATGGTTTTTTTGGACAAGACATCATCTATTGAAAATGAGTCTCAGACTCTCAATATTGAACGACTTCAACTTGCAGGGGTAAATATACATATTTTCTTATTTTTCTTTCTTTCTTCCCTTTTTTTGGTTGTCTATTCTTTGTTTATTTTTGGAGATTTTAATGATTTTGGTTTTGATAATTTGTATAGGAGGTAGCACTTTATGTGGTGAGTACGAGAAGCATGGAAGAAACTCTTTGAATTTTCACTAAGATAATGGCTTAGATATATACAATATCCAACGATTTCTTGAGTTAAAAATTTTTCCATTCTATTTTCTAGGTTCTTTGGATCTATAATTCTAACTCATTTGATGATTTTTTTGGTAACTTGGTTGATATTTTTTTTTGTTGTAATCTATATCATAAGCTGCAAAATTATAGGTTATTTTGTATTCTTAAATCATGTGCTAAAATAGGTGAGTTTCTCTGTTTCTTTTTCTTTTTTAATAAAAGTGGCATTCAAAATCAAGAGATAGTTGGAATCATTAAATGGTGAATTCCAAATCGGCTTGTGTTTACGGATAGATTGAAATAAAATGCTAAGAAATAAAGGATGGATTAATTTTACAAATGGGGTGACAAACTTGTGTTTAAAATTAGAAAATATGTATTTATAGAATTATTTTTTCATACTTGAAAGAAAAAATTGGGACCATTGTAAAAGTTCAAAAACTATGTGTGTTGTCCACAAAAGAGAACAATAAGTCAACAAAAATTAGGGTCAAAAAATAACAAAATTACAAAACAACCAAGCAAATATAACATACATGTTAAATTTAGGGAAAAATAAATGGCATGATTGGAAAATATGGCAAACACCTAAAGCTAAACTAATACTTGTAAATAGCTAAGGTGGCCCATCTCTCCGGATCACAAGGGGCAACAATGACTCAAACAAAAGAGGTACAAAGAACAAATAAATTACAAAGGAACCAAAATAATATAGCATGCATCTTCCGGTGTCCTAAGTAAGAGAGAAACAGCAAATGGCATTATCGAAAAATGAAGCACCACTAAGGCTAATGCTAATCACATGAAGAGGAAATTGCTGACCAAGAGGAAATGTTTCCACGCACGAGAGCCACGCGGACAGAAGTGAATTTCCAGCAAAGCGAACACCACTGAATGGCAAAAGACCAAACCGCCCCACAAGCTCACACAAATCGCACTATAACCAGCCCAATTTTACTGTAGCACTCCGTACTCCCGCTTTTAGTATAGTAAAGACTACAATAAAAGTAGTTAGTACGAAAAATGGCTGGCGACTCCAGTTCTCAGTTAACAAGGCCCTCTTTTTGACCAAGATAGCCCACCAGTCATGGAATTTCAGTTCAACATATCCCTGCCACCTTAGAAACCTGAAATAAAATTCAAACTAAGAATAAGTGGTATTTCATGAAGGTGAGGTTTTACCATTTCTTAGCAATATCATAGGGCTTGTGCACTGTTACATAAAACATTAGATTTCTGTAACAGAGTGGCATCTGAACTGATTGTATCAAGTCTTGTGATTGACGAAAATTTGATGTACAAGGATGGAATAGCAGAAGAATAGCCGAGTTTCAATGACATTCATTCATCCAAAAAAATCATTCTAGTCTTCAAGTTGCTTTAGTCTTCATGTTCACCTAGGTAAGAGGTTGTTATCAATGGCTGATTGATTGTGTGTTTGATTTTTCAGGGCATTGTATGTTGAACTTTTCCTCGACTGAAATTATATTGAGTGCACAACATTGGCTAAAGATTGCTGGTCTTCCCTAGCTCCATATCTTGCAAATGTGGTTTGTTGTCCTCAAACTGAGGCCAGCCCTGTATAAAAAAAACATCATCTAGGTAGGAATAGAAAGCTACACATGATGAAAAACAGCAACTGTAATATAGCTAAAGAAGAAGCATGTACTGAAAGAAATTTGGCGTTGGTGGACAAAGCTTCATTTAACACTTGTTTTTGCAACATCAACTCTCTTGCAGCAGCAATTTTGTGGCTACCTGGTAACCTGAGAAATATTGGCAAACAACACTTGATCAGTATAGTCAGAAACACAAAGCAAAGTCATCCATGATACTAACGCAAGTACAATCATGGAAATTACGTTGTAATTCTACTTCCTTCCAACTTATTGTGGCTCTCAATATGAAATTTCGAATTTAAACATATGCAAACATATATACCCTTTAACTTTATCTAGAAAGCCTCTTAAGAGAAGGGGAAAAACAAGACAACTTTCAACAGCGGGAAATGAAAAAAGGAAAATAACAAACAAACAAGAAGAAGGAAAGAGAGAAAATAAAATATTTAAATTTACAGAAATAAGAAAAAAATTTAAAAGCTGTATGCAGTAGATTATATGCAGAAAAAAGAAAAAGAAACTAATGTACCTTGAGCTCAAAAGGTGTTAGCAATTCTGCACCTCAAGAAAGTTAAAAAAAAAAAACCTTGAGCTCATTACAAAAAATGTTAATCTCGATTCCTACACAATAGCAAATTCTATGCTAGTGGAGAAGCAGATCATTTTGGGGAAGAAAGCTCAAAGAAAGGGGATAGTTGGTAACATTTAAGGAAGGGAAGAAAACACGTACATGAGAATCCGTCAGGATTTTGATCAAACAGGTGGTCTTCATCAAAGAAATGGGATCCGCTACTGCGTGGTAAAATATGGGTCAAGGGCATTTTTGGCACAAGGATTTTCCCACTCTAACGATTCCCACCACTCTTTATCTCCCTTGATTTTATGAAGAGTGCTAGGAAGAGATGGTAGTCCGTTGATGGTAGGAAGAAACAAAGGCAGCCTCTTTGCCTTTGGACAACCGGATATTTCAATCTGATAGATTGAATTGCAGATCAAGGCTGCCTTGCAAATATTATTCAATTGTGGCAGCCAACACAGATTCAAAAACTTTAATTTTGGAAGGATGACTGTTGCGGTGGCTCCACTTGAAGTCAATTGGAAGCCATCTGCTGCTATCTCCTCCAGTCCTTCACAATCTTCAACTCCTAATATTTCAAGATTTTGAAGGTTCTGCAGCAACTGCAGTGTGAATAGCTGCTTCATGTTGTGACATCTAGAAATCCACAATTCTTTAAGGGAAGAAAAGGTGCTAGCTGGAAGCAAATATGGTTCTGAGTCTCCGTAAAATAGACCAACCAGATTTGGCAACCTGTTGAGGCTTAGCACTTGGAGATCACGGAGTGGACTAAAAGACGAGACTTCCAACTGATCACGTGGAGAAGCGAAGGACAATTGCCAGAGGAACTCTATTCCAATCAAATCCTCAATAACCAATTTAGATAAGTGGCTTAAATTTGTAAAATTCCTAAAAGCATCTGACAAGCACCTAATGACCATGCCCTCACAATCCTCGATTGTCAAACTTTTCATGTCATCTGGCAGATAGTTCCATCCTCTACCAAGCTTAAACTGATGGAAATACAGTTGTTTCTCCTGGTCCTCACAATCACTGTCCCCGTCATAAAACGGATCCTCAGTTAAGATGTTATTGATATAAACATTATAGTATTTTGGCCACCGAGTAATTATATAAAAGTCCGTAAAAGGCAAACATCCTATAAAAACTTCTAATTGGTTCAACACTTCTAAATCCATAACTTGTACCCTACCATATGGCAATAATAGCCATTGAAGACGGTGCAATTGGGAAAATGTCCCTTTTGGTATTATCTTTCGTCTTACAGCCCAACACTCACGCAAGTTAAGACTTTCGAGGTTGACCAGTGACTCCCAGCCTTCAGGTAAATCCTCAATCTCAGTTCTGGATAGATCCAAATCCCTCAATTGCTTGAGCTTTCCCAGTGGTGGCACAAATCGGAGGCCTCCACAACCCTCCAAAATCAGAGCAGTGAGATTCACCAAGTCTGAAACAAAATTAGGCAGTTCTGTTATATTGTAGCACTGAGATAGATTCAAAACTTTAAGTCCACACATGTGCCGAAAGAATGAATCTGGGATTTCTTTTATGGAAACCCGAGAAAGAAGCAAGGTTGAGAGCTTAGGACAATTTGGTGACCAGGCTGGTGGAATTTTTGTTCCTTTTAAAGTTTGTGAATAGAAGGAAACTGCACGGAGATCTTCTGTCCACTCTTCTTGTTCCAGTGCTACTATTGAATGTTCCTGTCCTAAGCTTTTCACCAAGAATCGTGGTACATCATCTCTGCTGCTCTCTGGTTTGGAGTTTCCATGCGTGATCCTTAATGCCATGTCTCTGACCAAATCATGCATCTTCACACAGTCATCCCCTTCAGAATCTCTAGTTTCTTCCAGCAAGCAAACTCTTATCAGTTTGTTTAATATCGTTTGACCTTGATCGAATGCTTTTGACGTTGAGCCCCGTTTTGACATCAGCTCTGCCCAAATAAAGAGGTCTATTAGTTCCTCTCTTTGTATTTTCCGATCTTCCGGATAAAGACAGCAATACAAGAAGCAATTCTTTTCACATTTGCTCAGGCGATTGAAACTCCATTCCAGAATGGGAAACACATCTCGTTCCATCTCATCATACCCTATTGAACATGTTTTCAATTGTTCCAATGCATTTCTCCACTCACAAATATCGCTCACACCTCTCATGCTTCCAGCCACTGTGATAATACCAAGAGGCAAACCACCACACTCTTCCACTATGGACTTGGCAATATTGTCCAAATCTCCTTGAAGCAAGGTCTCGCTGCCAAGTCTATACTTGAACAAATCCCAAGCTTCGTCTTTGTCCAAAGTTTGCAAATCAAATTTTCTTTGGCATTGTATCCTGTTGCACACTTCCAGTGAGCGTGTAGTCAAAATCAATCTGCACTTGTTTGGATGAAGAGGAATCCCTACCCTGTCTAAACAAAATTCTTCCCAAACATCATCCAAAATGAGCACTACTAATCTCTTCATTCTGCTGAATGCCCCACGCAATATATCTGCCCTGACTTCTTCCTCATCCCTATTTGACAGACGAATGCCTAAGACATTGGCAATCTTATCCTGCAAACTGGTGATACTGAAATTTTCTTGAGATACTGTAACCCAAAGCACGCGATATTTGTTCTTTTCTAAAAGATGGTACTCAATGTGCCTCGCCAGTGTGGTCTTACCAACTCCGCCCATACCATAAATCCCAATGCTTGATATATCATCGGTCACCAAGCATGGCCAAATTCTCTGCAAAGCTTCCTCGAACTTTACTCCAAACAATTTGGTTGGCAGGCATGGCTCCCCAATTTTGTCATAAGTATCGAGCACAAGCCCATTGAAATGGTGGCTCTGCTGAATAAGTTCTTCCACCTGAAGCTGCAGCTTTCCTACAGGATCCTCCTTTAGTGGAAGCCTCCAAGATGATCCTCTTCTTTCCAATGCATCAATTTCAGGACTTAATTTTTTAACGTCCTTCAACCAACCATCAACTTCACGTTTCCTTTTCTTTTTACCTGACATTTCTTCTCCCTTCACTTCTTCTTCTACGTCAGATGCTTTGCAGCACAATTCTTGCCATTTCCTTTTCAGTGATTGCATGTTGTCCATGTCGCTCCTTCCCATGTAATCTACTACAATCAACTCTGCCGTCTTTTCTACCAAAGCTTTCCCAAATACTTGTATCATCTAGAATGCAAAAATATATCAAACTTAGGTGCAGAAGGCAAATTGAAGCAAATCTGAAAATTAAAATTGAAGAAAACATCAAAGTTACCATGAAACTGAACTTAGTCTACACATTGTTTAGGTTTTTTTTTTTCTTTTTCTGTGGGTAGGTCATTGTTTAGTAAATATTAATAACCAGAAAAAGAAAATGTTTGTCACTCAATTTAATAATTGTTTTGGCAATAAGCTAATCTAGGATTCTTCTGACTGACAAAAGTACAATAGTTTATTCAATAATTGGAGAAATGACAAAAAATTCTGAAGATTGATTTTGAAAAACTAAGAAGAACAAAATTTTGAAGCACTAAATTGATCATAGAATATCTAAACCCACAAATTTTGGAGTTTCAATAATTTTACCGAACACTTCTATACATTACCTTACGGATTCTCATTATCCCACACCCAATCTCCATTTCTCGTTTAAAAATTTTGGAGTTTCGTCGAAATACTCTTCTTTTGTAATATTTAATTCCGAAATACTTTTCCTGTGCAATATTTAATTCCAAACTTTATGGGATTCTGAAGAAGAGTTGGCATAAATTGTTAGGCAAAAACTAAGGTCTACCCCCACATCACATGTACAAAATATCTCTAAGAACCATTGATTTTGTGGTGTAAATTTAACCCACTTGATGCAGCTAACTATTTTTTTTAAGTGCATGATTCATGTGTTAAAAAAAATTCATCAGGAAAATGCATGTTCTTTGTTTATCCAAAAAAAAAAAAACGAAAAGAAAAACTATGCACGAAAACCTAAAAAGAAAAACTATGCACGAAAACCTTTGAGTTAGATAACTTGTGTAAATTTTTTTTTCATTATTTTTAATTTTGAGTTCATCAAATTAAAGATCTAAACAGAATAGGCAATAGGAGTGTACCCTAAAATATGTTAGGATAAAAATGGCTCAAGCACATTTTCAAACACATTTTCCCTAAATATTTTTTTTACTAATACAACTTATATACATGCATAATGGGTATTTATGGAATAAAAGGTTCATTTCTCTCCTTAAAGTACTTTTCTAATGTTCCTTGTTTTGATTGGCCTTAACCTCATCGGAGGTTTGTGTAATTTTACAAACTTCAAGGAATGTTAGTGAAATTATCAGAAACTTCAGGGGATGTTTCTGAAATTGTCCCTACTATCTATTGAGTAGTGTACACTCTCTTCAAAGAATGTCTACTACGTATACTAAATATTAGGATAGAGACAAATTTAACTTAAATACCATCCATTAACCGTAGTATGTATATGTGTTTTTATCCTTTGGCTTATGCAATACGATTTCTTAAAAACTATTTCCAAGCTATGAGAAATTTTAAGATATTGTGCTTTAATTATAAGAAAAATTACATGACTATTTAATTCACATGCATATGGATTCAGCATTCATGCCAAGTAATTAATTGATAGCATCTTTTAATCGTATACTATATTTTGTTGGAAAACTGTTCGAATAGAAATTACCCTTAGACAAATTGATCGGTAGAAAAATCAAAGTGATCACAACTTAATAAAAAAAAACTTTAAGACATAAGCATGAGGCATGAGAAAGCAAATGCTGTCAGGATTGGTTTTTCATTTTCATATAAAACTTTGAAAGGGCTTTTCTTGGGTTTTGTTAGTGAACAAATGTTTCAAAATTTAGTTGGAATGAGCCTTCTAACAACATAAGATCAATTAGTCTAAGAACCTTCGGTTACTTCAGGACCTCTTCAGACTCTCCTCCTCCCCATAATGCAGGAAGCTATCGTATCCGAGTGGGTGCTTAGAAGGAGCTGTGGTAGTGCATAGATGTTGCAGATGATTTGCTTTTCACTTTTCGTCATTGCATGGACAATTAAAATTTAAAAAGCTATCACCGCCGAAAGGGAAAAGACTTGGCCATTGATGTTGACGAATTGTCCAGAGGAAAAATCCAGGAAGTTGCAGGCAGGCTTTTCAAATTTTGGAAATGAAATTATCTAGGGAAGGCAACTAGTGGGCTTGAAGTGGGGAGCCTTCCCCCTTGTCCCTCGCCCGTCTCCCAAAAGCTCCGTCCGCCTCCACCCAGCAACCCCTGCACGTGCACGCATGGGTGTCCACCTCTATTTTTATTTTTTTATTTGACTTTATTTATATGTATACAATGCTGATAATAAATTTACTAATTATTTTTTTTAAAATTTTAAACCAATAATTCAACATGAAATAAAGTTTACAAATTATTTTGATCTTTGTGAATTCATTTCTCCATATAATATGAAATTTTGGTAAAACAAAATGTAACCATTCTTTCTAATTACCTTTTGCTTTCTTTTTATTTATTTGGTAAAAGGATATCTTTCTATGTTATCTATAATCATATATATATATATATATATATAATCATATTATTTTATCTATATTATATTCTCCTGATTAAGAAGCATAGCTTCACTTCTTGTTGTAAGTGAACAGTTATCATTGTTAATTGGACAAGCAGAGGAGGTGGAAAGTTACCAGTGAACAGCGAGAAAGTCTTTGGAAGATATCTGACAAAAATACTTTTGAATACTAGTCCCTACTCCTTTTTTTTTCCTTTTTTTTTACTTTTTGGTTAGAAAAGGAGAGTCCCTATTCCTTGATCTGCCCTTTTGGCACTTTATATTTTTTAGTGCATAATGGAAATGTAGCTTTGTTTGATTCCAAATTCACAATTAAACTGTAAACAAGAATCAATTTATTTCTTGTCAGCTATAGGATGTGCAGTCATCTATAACATGCCAATAATTTTCATGGGATTGGACTGCAATAATTTGGGTAATGTACACTTATCATTTGAATGACACGTCTCTGTTGCAAAAGCAGTGTGTCCTTTTCTACTTGCCAGGCACTAGATTTTCCTATCTGATTGATTTACTACTTGCCAAAAAAAAAAACTTTGAGGTCAATGGCATCCAAAAATTTTGGCATCATGCCACCAAAACCTAGCTAAAGAAACAAACAATTATCACCCAAAAAAGTTGCTACTGGTAGAAGAGGCTTCATTTTTTACTTGATGTAAAATGTACAATAACTGCACAATTATATCAAACTCCCGGTCTTACTTGCCCCAAATCAATTTACTACATATGACAGGCAAGGAACTGGGAGATATTTCAAAGGATAAATTACATATAACTTGCTGCGATTTCATCTATTGTCACATGACCTACTAATATTTTAAAATGTATACTTCACCTCTTATGATTTTGTGTAACGTGGACATTTGATTAAAAATAACCTATGTGACGTCGTTAGTTAAAATATTAATAGTACCCTTACTTAAATGTTAAATCAATCAACAACTTAACCACCTTATGTAAAAGTATATGAGAGTTCTCTCTTTTAGTCCAACTTAGATGCTAATTAATGAAAAGCTATTATTAAAAAGAAAAAAAGGTTGAGCCACCTATTGGCATTAACAACTCCTGATTATCATTTCAAACAGTATACACGTATGAATTCTTTTGAAATTTTCAGTTCTGCAGTGCAATAACAAAAACCAATCTTTGATTCCATAAGCCAACAGCTCAAGTGATATTAATAATTTATGTGATGGCAAGTAAAAATTGCAAAAAGACAAGTAAACGAGACTTTCTTTTAAGTCAATGATATGCAACTGACCACATACTTCTTTTTATGCAATTTCAGATATCCTTAATTCCGAACCGTTCATGCAACAATATACACAAAATGATTTTTCAATATTAAGCAATAAGACGAGACAAAATGAACAAAAAGCCAGAAAAAAAAATAAAGAAAAAAAGGGTTAACCATTTTTGGTTACCTTGAAATGTTGGAAAACAAAAATCTCAGCCCTTATTTGTATGCTTGGACTGGAA